>NC_092413.1:214952100-215252100 GCF_040894005.1 Engystomops pustulosus
GCAATATGAATGCCCCATACTGTCGCTCTTAATCATGGAAGTCGTCTCCATGGCTGCCTCCACATGTCGTCCCCTTATCAAAAGAGCTGTGTCAGGCTCATTTTTCGGGTGTTTCACCAGATACGTTATGGAACTTGGTCACTATGTCGCCACCATGCTGTGTTATCGACTAAATATACCGTCAACCTTTTGTTCACATAGGAAATCATTTCTCCTCCTTTGGTGAAACCTGAGTCCATTTAGGGTATGTCGCCATGAGACTCTCTAGCCTGCCACTGCTGCCGCTGCCTCTGCATGCCGTCCCCTATAGTGTCAGGGTCAATTATTGCATGTTTTAGATGCTATCTAGCCTCATTCGGTCACTCTGCTGTTGCCCATAATTTTGGCATAATGGTGCGATTAAGCAGCCTCAGAGGCATCCATGCATGCTGCCCCTGCTGTTTCCTGTCCATTTCCGTGGTGTTTCCATCCTTTTCTGAGGTTCCCAGGTGTTTGGCCAAGCTTCCCTGTGCAGAGCCTTGGTCCCCTTGAAAAATGCTCGAGTCTCCCATTGACTTCAATGGGGCTCGTTATTCGAGACGAGCACTGGAGCATCGGGAAAAGTTTGTCTCGAATAACGAGTACCCGAGCATTTTAGTGCTCGCTCATCTCTACTTATTATCCTTAACCTCACTTGATTCATGGCTACATAAAGCAGATCCTTCTCCAAATGACAGTGCCCTCTGTAAGAGCAATCTATTGCAGGGACAGGTCAGTTCTCCCAGAGGTCTCAATGGCGCCCAAAATAATGGAGCCATCAAAGTAAACAGCAGATTAAGAGTGATATAGTCCTCTCATAAATACAATCGGCTATTAACTATAACCCTACTCTATTCTTAAATCACGCATAATGGGGTTAATAGGCCGTATATAAGACATTGGGGGAGGAGGCACCAGGGCATGATGTCCCTCCAAAATGGGATTGAGCCCCTATTTTTTTTGTTTGTTTGTTGTCTGCTTCCTGCAAAAATTTATAACTTTTCGGAGACTTAAAAAAAATCACCTGGAATCAAGTTATAATTCAGGCAACAATACAGAAAACTTGACCAAGGTGAATTTTGAACTTCTCTATTATTTTGTAGGGAACGTACGTCATCCCTCATCTGGAGTCAGTCCTATATGATGAGACGCAGTTCGAGAAGCCTCAATCTTTCTACCCAGAACATTTCTTAGATTCTGAAGGAAAGTTTGTGATGAAAGCAGCATTTTTTCCCTTTTCGGCAGGTAAGCTGCTAGATTAAGACTGCCATGTTCCCTGGGCTGTATGGATATTATAGCCCCTACAAGTCTTGTAATTAGAGATGAGCGAGCACTAAAATGCTCGAGTGCTCGTTATTCGAGACAAACTTTTATCGATGCTCGAGTGCTCGTCTCGAATAACGAGCCCCATTGAAGTCAATGGGAGACTCGAGCATTTATTGAGAAATAAGGTCTTCTGATGAGTTAGCAGATGTATGGAAACATCTGCAATGTGTTCTTCAATGAAGAACACATTGCAGATGTTTCCGTACATCTGCTAACTTATCCGAAGACACGAGTGCCGAATGGTGTTCTTCACAATAGTATGTGAAGAACAGTATGTGTGAAGAACACATTGCAGATGTTTCCGTACATCTGCTAACTTATCCGAAGACAGGAGTGCCGAACGGTGTTCTTCACAATAGTATGTGAAGAACAATATGTGTGAAGAACACATTGCAGATGTTTCCATACGGACGAGCTAGGACGAGTATACTCGCTCATCTCTACTTGTAATACTTCCTACATCTGGTACTAGAATCAGCTTCTTGGGGAATGGAGGATTCGTCCCTTCTGCTGCTTTCAATCTGTGATTTCAGATCAGTTTCAGGTCTTGAAATGGCTCTTGTGTACATGTGTATTGAGAGCAGGATTAGATAGGGAATAGATGGGAAATGGTGGGTGCTTTGGGTGGGCATGGGACCCCATAGGACACTTGGGCCCCGGGCTTCCGCTCAAACCACCTGTATTAAAATCAAATACTGACTATTGAACTACTATAATATATTATGTAATATAAGGGTCCCGATTCCTCATTGTCCTCTCCCATATGTAACAATAAAACAAAGTGGCCCACATTTATCAAGAACAGTGCAGTGTGTACTATGTGCAGTGTCCTGTGCAGTGTGCAGAGGGTGCCAGATTCAGGATTTCTGGTGCTTGCTCTTCATGAATCTGGCTCCTCCTGCACTGCTCCTACAGAGTGCACCAACTTTTTTTGGTGCACCTTTAACATGGGGCGTGTGACACACTTCTTTTGGACTCTGCATGATAAATCTGGCGTATGGTCCGACTATGCATTGGAATGCCCCTTTCAGTGATGCATGAAGAGTAGTGCAGCCGAGACAAAAATGAATCGCGTGTGACATATTTGTGGTCCAGACACTTCTTAAATAATTGCGCAAGCTGTTTGAACTAAAAAAGAATGTGCAAAGTCCGACGGAAAACTGGAGCAAAGCCCTTAGTAAATGTGTCCCTGTAGGTCTTTAACTCAACAATCTTCAACAAATCTTTTACATGCTGTCAGGGTCAGCGGAGCAATAGGATCAAGGGCTGTAACACTGTAGAAGGGCAACACATTTTTGAGGATAACATTTCCTAGAGGTCCATAAACAATATAAAAAAAAATGTATCTAGGAAGAATTTCATGTAATATTTTGTAAAATAATTTTGGTATGAAAGGTATGAAAACTTCAGCCAACTTGGATACCCATCAATGTGTTATGAGACCCCTATAACTCACACCCCATAAATGATATATATAGTTCCGAATCCTCACATTGAATTCTCTGTTAATCTCCCTAATTCTCTTTAGGAAGAAGAGCTTGTGCTGGGAAAACTCTGGCTCACATGGAGCTGTTCTTGTTCTTTACGCATCTCATGCAAAAATTTTCCTTCCATCCATCACCTGAAGTGACTGAATTCAAAGTGAAAGCTTTGGAAGGGTTCACCATATCCCCTGCCGGCCAGAAGATCTGCTGCATGCCTCGCCTATAATGAAGACATATAAAGGGGTTTACCAAAAAATCTACAAGTCTAATAGTTACCAATGAAACAGACAGGGTTCATAGTATCAGCAATAGGTGTGAAGGTTGGTGGAGCTTTTATGTAAAGACCTTTGATTAAAAAAAGTCAGTTCAATTATACAATAAATTGAATGTTCATAAAGTGTCAATGGGGCTCATTTATTAATGAGCGTATTTTCGTCGGGTTTCCTGAATATTTCCGATTTGCGCTGAATTGCCCTGGGATTTTGGCGCACGCGACCGGATTGGGGCGCATCGGTGCCGGCTTTCACGTGACAGAAATCGGGGGGCGTGGCCATCGGAAAACCCGATGGATTCAGAAAGACTGCGGAATTTAAAAAAAAAATTGTGTCGCAAGAATAGCACTCACATACACCGGGACGAAGAAGGTGAACTCCGGCGGACTTCAGCGCAGCATCGCCACCTAGTGGACAGGGGGCGCACGACCTTAGTGAATCCCGGAAGAACCCGAATCAACATCGGACAACGCACTGCGGGATCGCGAATGGACCGGGTCAGTATACTTCAGTTCCAGCTGGAGGTATAACATGCTACGGAGTGACTGTAAATGAGAGAGAGCAGCAGTAACCAGGAATGGCCGCTTTGTGGGGAAGGGCGCTGCACTTACAGTGTGTCCAATGAACTTTACCTAGTATTTAATTATCTAAAATGTTTTCAAACTTTGTAGTTGACATGTTCCATAGAGAGTGCAAGACAAAGAATTGGATGTGTGATCTGTGGGCACAATTTCAGGGGTGTAACTAGAAGAGGCAGGACCTCATAAAAGACTTTTGATTGGGCCCTCCTATCCTCTGAGAATATATATATATATTTACACATTTATAGACTTATTCACTGATATATACATTAATACACTAACACAGATATGTCCCAAACATTTCAGGTCCGATCATCACTGTTTTGATGACTAGAGATCAAAGTATCATAGTTTGTACAGTTGAAAATAGACACTTGTCCATGAAGTTCAACCAAGGAAGGGAAGGGATTGGATGAGGAAGGGATTTAGGGGAAACAATTCTATATAGCATAACTGTCTATGTTATTTAGGTGTAAAAAGGCATCTAGACCCTTCTTGAAGCTCTCTGCTGTCCCTGCTGTGACGAGCGCCTGAGGGAGGCTATTCCACAGAGGATACTATGATAATATGTGTCAGACTCCAGGGGTATTGGACCCACTGGACCACTGTGGACGATGACACGAGCTGACACCTGGGACCAGAGTCAAAGTGGCTCCCAGTTTCCACCAGAACCTGCCATAAAACGGGTTGGACTTGCTGCAGTGTGGTACCACCAGGTCTTTCCACAGGTGCGACTTTGTCCGCGGTGGCTGCCAATGCGAGGTACAGAAACGGAAGGCACGTTCGTGGTCAGGGACAAGCAGGAGGTCAAGACAGGCAGCAAAGGAGGAGCGTAAATGGGAATAGTTCCAGGGTCATAACGGGAAATCACAAAGGTCACGGGAAACAAGCTTTTTCTAAGGCTGTGAGGCACAAAGATCCGGCAGGGTGTGGAGGGAGAGTCTTGGTTAAATAGAATTCTGGGAAAGGCCAGGGCCAATTAACGGTGCGCTGTCCCTTTATATCTTGAGAAGCCTCCGTGCGCACACAGCCGAGGAACCGGAAGTCCTCGTGGAGTGGAGCGGGAACACGGGTGAGTCCACCCATGTCAATATGACTAGAGAAGAGCAAATCTACTTGTCGTATTGTAGATTTGGAACAAAACTGTTGATTTTGTGGCACTGAATCGTATTCAAATTTTTTTACTGATACCCAATACAAATTGGTATTTAACCCTTTGTAGTCCTTTAAAACACATTTTTTTATTAAAAAAAAAAAAGATTTTTCTCTTGTTTCATTCATTTTTTTAAAGCATTAGTATCAGAGGTAGAAATAGGATTAAGGTTAACCCTAACCCTAATGAAAAAATTTAACAAAAGAGATACGATCTTTTTTATTTGTATAAAGGACAGTGTTTTAGGGAACTACAATGGGGGTCATTTACTAAGGGCCCGATTCGCGTTTTCCCGACGTGTTACTAGAATATTTCCGATTTCCGCTGATTTTCCCTGAATTGCCCCGGGATTTTGGCGCACGCGATCGGTTTGTGGCGCATCGGCGCTGGCATGCACGCGATGGAAATCAGGGGGCGTGGCCGAACGGTAACCCGATGGGTTCAGAGAAACCGTCGCATTTTTAAAAAAAAATTGGTCGCACGGGCCATACTCACATGCACAACGATGAAGACGATGAACTCCGATGCACCTCGGCGGACTTCGGCGCAGCAGCGGCACCTGATGGACATCGGGCACAGGACCTTCATGAATCGCCGGAAGACCCGAACGCTCGTCAGAGAAGCCGCCGCTGGAACGCGAATGGACCGGGTAAGTAAATGTGCCCCAATGTGTTATTTACAAATTTCCAGAACAATTGGAGCAACATCAGTTCTGACTGGTTGCAGACCCAAACCAAACCTTTTTAAGAAATTTGACGAAGCTTAAATGAATAGAATCTTGAATGATTGACTCATCTCTAGTAATGACGACACGGGAAGGACCTCCATGTGTCCCGCTATGTCAGATTGGTGCTGCAGGGGTGGAGATACATCGATGACATCTTCCTCCTCTAGAAAGTTTACAAGAATTAAGTCATGTGTATTTGAACAGAATATTTCCTGAAATCTAATTCTCAATGGTGAATCCAAGAATCCAAGAGAGAGATACAATTCTTGGGTGTGTTAGTCACTTTGACAGACGAGGGGACAAGTATGGATTTGTACACTAAACCTACAGATAAAATAATCTTTTGAGATTTGAGAGTAACTTTCCTAGGACAATGTAACAAATCAATCAATATCCAGGAGCCATTTCCTCAATCTGAACTGCAAACTTTAGGTTACATCTTGGTGATATGTTCCAATGTGAACATAGATAGACACAAATATATTGGGGGTCATTTACTAAGGGCCGATTCACGTTTTCCAGACGTGTTACCCGAATATTTCCGGTTTGCGCCGATTTTTCCTGAATTCCGGGTTTTTGGCACACACTATCGGATTGTGGCGGATCCGCGTCGCCATGCACGCGACGGAAATCGTGGGGCGTGGCCGAACGAAAACACAATGGATTCGGAGAAACCGCCGCATTTTAAAAAAAAAAGTGTCGCTAGACACTCACTTACCTTCACCAAGTATAGGATCGAGAACTCCGGCGGGCCTCGGCAGACTTCAGGGCAGCAGCGACACCTGGTGGACGTCGGAGGAACTACCTTAGTGAATTGCCGGAAGACCCGAATCCACTGCAGAGAACGCGCCGCTGGATCGCGAATGGACCGGGTAAGTAAATCTGCCCCATTATGTGTTGATGGTTGGACTGTACCGTATATACTTAGTACTCACCATTAATGGCTCCAATACCATCTGACCATTTAGATGGGTCTTCTAGAATATTCTTAGAAGGCCCCTACTTAAGAACACCCGACTTACAGACGACCCCTAGTTACAAACGGACCTCTAGATGTTGGTAATTTACTGTACTGTTGTACTGTACTGTACTGTACAGCTATAACAGTTATCACAGGCGTCTGTAATGAAGCTTTAGTGTTATTCCTGGTTCTTATGACAATCCAACATTTTTAAAATCCAATTGTCACAGAGACCAAAATAATTTTTCCCTGGGGATACAACCTGGGCCAGCCAGAGTTTGGAAAATGGAAGGAAATAGTGAGGGACAGGAGGCGCACACCAAACTCACTTTATCTCCAAGATTTTCAATAATATGGAATTTATTATTTAAAATTATTCAAAGGTTATCACAAAGCATTTTGGGGAACATAAATCTGCTTTTTCAAGTGAAAGTTACCAGTCTCCGGGTCTTGTGAGAAGTCTTGGAGACCTATTCATAGAATTGGTCATTGCTATATTGTTCACCAATACGGATCACCTATGCCCAGCAGCTAATACACCGAGAATAGAACAGGAAGCAGACAGCGCCATTCTCTATGTAGTGGTCACACCAGGTTACTGCATCTTATCTCCTAGACATATGAATCTTGTACTAATTAACTTGATCCAGGGGACATTTTGTCTCTAGCACATGTGAAATTTTCACACTTTATTTGGCACTTTGAACTGTGAATAAGTTACAGTGTAACAATAGCGAAGGGTCGAGGGTGCACTGGGGAAGAGGGTAAAGGACAAGGCATGAGGATTTATTAGTAATGGGAATATGCATATTTTTTATTCTGCTGTAACTGCAAAGAGGCAAGTGCTACGGCTTGTGTACATGGGGGCTGCATCTGTTCTGTGATAGGTAACTGTCAGGCTCAGAGGTAGTGGATCCTCTGAACCATCGCGGACAATGACGTAAGCCGACCCCTGGGATCGGAGTCTAAGTGGCACCCGGTTTTCACCAGAGCCCACCGCAAAGCAGGTTGGACTTGTTGCGGTGTGGTACCACCAGGTCGGTCCACGGGCGCGACTTTGTCCACGGTGGGAGCCAAAGTAAGGTACAGAATAGGAAGGCAAATTCGTGGTCAGGCAGGAGGTCAAGACAGGCAGCAAAGGATCGCAGTCAGGAACGGAATTGAGGTCCCAACGGGAAGTCAGGATAATCGCAGAGGGCTTGGAATACAGCTTTCTCTTAGGCATGCAAGCACAAAGATTCGGCAGGGGACACAGGAAGAGGTTGAGCATTTACAGATTATCAAAAGGCCATCGCGAATTAGCGCTGGCCCTTTAAATTTCAGGCGGCCGACACTGAAGCAAGGAGACCATTGCCGGAGCGCGGTTAGGTGAGTGAAGCTGTCGGTGAGAGGGGCACACGGAAGCGCCTGCAACCCGAAACACAGGTCGCAGGAGCATCCATGACGGTGGTCGCACACATTGAGATGTTCTGAGCTCCCATAAGGCATTGAACATTTTATAAATTAAGAAATGTATAGTTCAACATTATTCACCTCCATAACTGACCCACCTTAAGCCTGTGAGGCCCACACCTCCCCCTGACCAGAAAGACGACAGTGAGCATACTAGGGATGGCGCCGTGGCTCGACCAGTATCCTGTTTTAATTATGGGTGTTTTATCCCCTTTATGTACAGGGAGGTTGGTGTTTTTACCAAAAATTTGAAATCTGCAGCCGAGCCCCCGTCTGTGTTGAGGGACAAGATTCGGAAGGATGTGGATCTGGGTAGATTTAGGACCCCTTTTCTTCCCCGCCATTCCCAAACTTGAGGGTTTCTCCTTTGGGTGTTGTGCCCAAGAAGGAGCTGGGGAAGTTTCGCCTCATTCACCACTTGTCCTTTCCTAAGGGCTCGTTGGTGAATAACGGGATATCTCCTGTGGTGGCGTCTGTCTCCTATCTGTCCTTTGACAGGGCGGTTTATCTTCTGCGGAAGGCAGGCCGGGGGGTGCTGATGGCCAAGTCAGACTATGGGGCAGATTTACTTACCCGGTCCGTTCGCGATCCAGCGGCGCGTTCTCTGTGGTGGATTCGGGTCCGGCCGGGATTCACTAAGGTAGTTCCTCCACCGTCCACCAGGTGGCGCTGCTGCACTGAAAAGCATTGTTCCGCACTGGAATTCACCGGGCCGGACCAAGTGAAGGTAAGCGCGTCCCAAGCGACACTTTTTTTGTTTTAAATGCGGCGGTTTTTCCGAATCCGTCGGGTTTTCGCTCGGCCACGCCCCCGATTTCCGACGCGTGCATGCCAGCGCCGATGCACCAAAATTCAGGGGCAATACAGGGAAAGTCGGCGCAAATCGGAAATATTCGGGGAACATGTCGGGAAAATGCGAATCGGGCCCTTAGTAAATGACCCCCATTGAGTCCGCTTTCCGGCTCTTACCAGTTCATCCGGAGTGTTATCGCCTTCTATGTTGTAGTGTTGATGATCAGTATTATTTTGACACTTGTCTTCCCATGGGGTGCTCGATTTCTTGCAGGTGTTTTGATTTATTTAGTTCTTTCTTTCAGTGGGTAGTGCGTTACCAAATTGGTTTTCATTCCGTCACCCATTACCTGGATGATTTTCTTTTCATTGGTCCTGCAGATAGTGTGGTTTGCCCTCATTTGTTGTCCACTTTTCAGTTTCGTAGGAGCCGTTTCGGGGTGCCTCACTCTCCTGAGAAAACTGAGGGGCCTGCCACGGCTCTTTACTTTTTGGGGATTGAGCTTGATTCTGTTGCAATGGTTTATCGCCTCCCGCAGGACAAGTTTTTCTAGACGTCTTTCCCTTGTCACCAGCTGGGTTTTTCATCGGGCCATCAGCGGCAACGGAGGGGCAAGCTTGTCCGGATTTCCTGGTGGGCCACGTATAATGGCCATGGTGTGGCGTCTTTGGCACCTTCTACTTGCCAGTAGTATGGTAAGGCTTTGGAGGCACGGTGCTCCTTGGTGACGGGTAGTGATGTGCTTGGCTCTTTGGCCGATAGAGTTGCTGTTACTCACCACTATCTGTTGTCACTTAGGTACTTGGGGGTATCGGGTGTGGTTGCCCAATGGAGGTTAACTGGGGTTTCCTTTTTTGTACAGCTGTATGGCCTTGAGGATGTCTTTATTCGTCAGGCTATCAAGGGTTGGCGTCGGGAGCACGTGCCTGGGGAGGCTAGACGTCAAATGTCTTTTACACTCGTTTCTGACCTGATAGAGGTAACTGCGTCTGTCTGTTCTTCCCCAACGGAGTCACTACTTTTTTCCCTGGCCTTTAGTTTGGTCTTTTTTGGGGCGTTTCGGATAGGGGAGTTGCTCCCTCCATCTTCTTGTAGGAGGGGTGGTTAAATGCGGGCAGATGTTTGCCAGGGCCCTGGGTGTTTGAGGATTTGGGTGAGCAGGTTGAAAACTGACTTTTATGGTTGGGGCACTTGGGAGCGCATGTTGGCCATGTCTGGCCCTGGGGATTTGTCTTTTCCTGGGCAACATTACTTATGTCATACTGATGGCTCACTGTTGACTGTTTAGCACAGTTTAGATCCGTTTTTAAACGATGCCTGGAGGTGGTGGGTGCTATTGTGGGATCTTATGGTATGCACTCTTTTCGTTTTGGGGCAGCTACAGAAGGGGCTGGGGCTGGTTTAGCACATGCTGATGTGATCCGGATTGGGAGATGGCGATCTTCCCTGTACTGTGACATCACTGTGTGTATTATCCCTGTACTGTGCCATCACTGTGTGTATTATCTCTGTACTGTGACATCACTGTGTGTATTATCCCTGTACTGTGACATCACCGTGTGTATTATCCCTGTACTGTGACATCACTGTGTGTATTATCCCTGTACTGTGACATCACTGTGTGTATTATCCCTGTACTGTGACATCTCTGTGTGTATTATCCCTGTACTGTGACATACTATGTGTATTATCTTTGTACTGTGACATCACTGTGTGTATTATCCCTGTACTGTGACTAGAGATGGGCAAATCGATTCTAATGATTCAAACTTCGGTTAGAATTTCAGGAAAAATTTGATTCGTCACGAAGCCGAAGTTTATGCTGATTCGCGGGAACGAAGTTGTTTTTTTTCCCCTCATGTTTCTGCTAAAAGGGCGCGAGAACAACGTGTTACATGGGGCAGAGAACTGTGGGAAAGAGAAAGGAACACCCCCGATGACATCTGCAGACCTGTAAGCCAATCAGCGACTGGCAGGCTTATGTGATGTCACACAGCCTTATAAAACCCAACCATTTTCTATCTCAGCACTTCACACGTCATGTTGTAACGTCCAGCTGCTGCTATTGTACTGTGCAATTTTTGCTGCAATCCCTCGCTGTTCTCTAAGAGGGATCTGTATACCCCAAATAGCAGTTCTATTTAGTGACAAAATCGATTAGGAAGAAATATGTTTGACTTTCACGCATCTGCAGTAGCGATTGGTGGACCAATCCCTGGTTGTTCTTTAAGGGCGATCTGTATACCCCAAATAGTTCTATTTAGTGACAAAATCGAATAGGAAGAAATCTGTTTGACATTCATGCATCTGCAGTAGTGAGCTGTCAGTTGTGGGTTATCTGTATAACGCACATTGCCATTCCTTTTGGGGGCTCTAGTTTACAGCCAGATTTACGTGTCAAATCCACGTAGTTTACACAGGGATTTTCGCTGAAATTACACTGTCAGTTGTGGGGTATCTGTATAACGCACATTGCAATACCTTTTGGGGGCTCTAGTTTACAGCCAGATTTACGTGTCAAATCCACATAGTTTATACAGTGATTTTCGCTGAAATTACACTGTCAGTTGTGGGGTATTTGTATAACGCACATTGCAATACCTTTTGGGGGCTCTAGTTTACAGCCAGATTTACTTGTCAAAACCACGTAGTTTATAAACCACTATGTCAGATAGAAAGGTGGCAGGTGGAGCAGGCAGAGGTGGCAGCACAGTAAGGGGATGTCACAGCAGGGGTGACTCTGTGAGGCCAGAACTGCCATTGTCATCTAGTGGCAGTGTGTTGATCAACAACCCAAAGGTTGTTGAATGGTTGACTAGGTCATCCAATTCATCAAATATAACAACTGACAACCCCATCCAAGAGTCCGTGGGTTCCTCTGATACAACAATTAGTTGGCATGGCCCAGGAGCAGGTCACCTGTCCTCAACCAGGCTCTGTCCTGTTCCTTTCCCGCAGCCAGAGAGCTACTAGGTGGTCTGGGCTCAGCTCCACTATTCAGCGAGGATGAAGTGTTTGAGGACAGTCAGCAGCTGCTTTGCAGTGAAGAGGTGGGGCAGACTTCCGCTGCTTCCTGCAGTAGGCAGGCTATGCATACTGACACCGGTGAGGAGAGTAGCAGTGACCGGGAAACGCAAATTGACGATGATGTAGCCGATCGCACTTGGGAGCCGGGTGTAGCAGTGCATTCATCATCGCCCGGCGAAGAGAGTGTCAGCTTGCAGCAAGTTGCTACTGTGGCTGTGAGTCAGCAGGGTAGCAGCAGTGTGAGGACGGGAGCCAAACGTCTGCGGGGTACAAATCCCAATTCGCAGGCCCAAATAGTAGTAGCGGTAGTAGTCGCTCAGTGCAGAGTGTTGGCGGTAAAATTACCACCTCAGCGGTGTGGCAGTTTTTTGTAAAGACACCAGAGGAGCCGAGCGTGGGTATATATCGTATCTGCGGGCAGAAAGTGAAGCGTGGCCAGGGAGCTAACATTGGCACCACGGCCCTGCGCCAACACATGCAGCGTCACTATCCAATGGCCTGGGAGAATCGGGTGTCAGATACGGTCCATCCTGCAGGCGCAGCAACAGCAGCAGCACCTAGTGGCACACATGCTGTTTCAGCAAGTCAAGGCTCCAGCACCTCTGCCGAAGGGAGCTGTTTGCCTTTGACATCATCTCCCGATCCAGATGCTCCTGCTCCTCGCTACGCATGGCGCCAGGAGTCGTTGAGCGAGGCGATTACAAAAAGACAACTATATGCGTCCAGCCATCCTAAGGTGACCGTGCTCTTGTCGAAGTTGTTGGTACTGCAGTTTCTCCCTTTCCAAGTCGTGGACTCTGCACCCTTCAGTGAACTAATGGCTTGTGCCGAACCGAGGTGGAGAGTTCCAACCCGCAATTTTTTTTCCAAAAATATGTACAACAGAAGGTGGGCCAGTCCTTGAGCTTATCAGTTTCTTCCAAGGTGCAGGGCAGCACGGACGTGTGGAGCTGTAAATATGGTCAGGGCCAGTATATGTCCTTTACGGCCCACTGGGTGAATGTGCTTCCCGCCCAGCCATACCAACAACTTCCACAAGAGACGGTGCTTTCTTCTCCACGTTGTCAAACTGCTGCTCCTGCGCCTGTGTCCGCCTCCTCCTTCTCCACCACCACCTCAGCCTCCACAAGTGCTGCTCCATCATACCACATGTGCAGGGCACAGCGGTGTCACGCAGTTCTACACCTGGTTTGCCTGGGCGAATGAAGTCACACAGGGGAGGAACTGCTCCGCATCATGCAAGAAGAAATCAATATGTGGCTTTCTCCGCGACAACTAAAAATCGGAACCATGGTGACAGACAATGAGAGGAACATGGTGTCCGCGCTGCACCGAGGAGGGATGGTCCATGCGCCCTGCATGGCGCATGTGTTCAATCTGGTAGTCAACAAGTTCCTGAAGTCTTACACCCATCTGCTAGACATTCTAAAAATGGCCAGGACACTGTGCACGCACTTCAGCCATTCTTACAAAGCCAAGCACACCCTCCTCGAGTTGCAGCACCAGAACGGCCTACCCCAACATAGTCTGATATGCGATGTTTACACCCGTTGGAATTCCAGCCTCCATATGTATGCCTCCGCCTGTATGAACAGAGAAAAGCCATTAATGATTTTTTGATGATGCAAGCGGACCGTAGTAATCCCCTGTGTAACTTTGATGTCAGCCACTGGCAGCTCATGCGTGACACCTGCTGTTTGCTCAGGCCTTTTGAAGAGGTCACGTTATTTGTCAGTCGCCATGACTGCGGGATGAATAACGTCATTTCACTGTTTCATGTCCTGGAACTCATGCTGCAAAATCTGTCTGGTCAGGGCACTGGAGAAGTGGAGACTACATCTCATGGCCACATAAGTCCGGTGGGGGCTGAACTGGAGGAGGAGGAGGACATTGGAGCACAAGCAGAGTCTGGTGCAATTTGTGGTTTTTCTACTCAGGTGACAGGAGAGGAGGAGCAGGAGCATCCGGAGGAGGTAGAAGACGAGGCAGATGACCCAGAAGCACCGTGGCAGTATACTGTGGATATGGAGGCCCGGAGTCCCTCAGAGTCAGATGCGCAGATGGCCCACAGCATGCTGCTTTTTCATAGTTTATACGGTTGAAAAAAGACACTTGTCCATCAAGTGTAGGGATTGGATGAGGAAAGGATTTAGCCTAACTTTGCCTAACTAGTGACAGCCGAATAGTCAACATCCAGGATAGGGATGACTTTTGGCTCTCCACCATCTTGGACCCTCGCTACTGGTCCAAAATGGGTGAATTTTTTCCTGCTGCTGAGAGGAAGGAACAACTGGCATACTAAAGAGAAATACTGAGGACACAGTTGGCCGCTGCCTATGTGCGCCATTGTCCATCCTCTGTCAGGTCTGACCGGGGAATTCCTGGCAGTCATTGCTCATGTACTACTACCACGACTGCTGTGGGGACCTGGGGAGGTAGGAGCAGTAGCAGTTCCATCAACAGTCTCTTAGGTCTGGATTCCTTAATGAGCAATTTCCTTCACCTTGCCTAGTGAGGAGGGTAGCCGCCACCAACAGCAGCAGCAGGACATGAACCAGACCCTGCACCAGCAGGTGGTGGCCTACTTGGACAGCACTTTACCACCTGAGGTAGAGGATCCCATGGACTACTGGGTAGCCAAACTTGATGCGTGGCCGCAACTTGCGGAGTTTGCAGTAGAGAAGCTGTTCTGCCCTGCCAGTAGTGTGGCATCAGAGCGGGTGCTGCTGCTACTGATGCCACCTTCACACTATATCATTGTGCCACTCTGTGGGGTCCTGCTGCTGATGCCACTTCCACACTAAATCATTGTGCCACTCTGTGGCTATCCCTGTTGCTGCCACCATGTTGCTGCCACCTGTGAGCTCCTGCTGCTGCTTCTGCTGCCGCCACCTCCACACTCTTATCATTGTGCCACTTTGTGGCCTACCATGTTTCCGCCACCTCCATAATTTGTCATTATGCCACTCTGCAGCCTACTCATGCTGCTGCCAACTGGCCGCTGTCTCCCTGGAACACCCTGTGATTTCCATAATGCTGTTGTCACCCTCCATCACTCTATGACGTTGCCACTATGTTTGGTTTTCCCCCTCATTTCATCTGTCAGAAGGATGAAAAGCTTCAGGATTGATAGCCAAAAGCAGGAGTGGATACAGAACACAGAGGACATGCAAGTATCCCATTTGCTGCTCATCTCTATTCTGGATCAACTTCTGCTTGTTTTTGGCTTTAGCAATACTGATTGATTATTGACCGATTGAAAGAGGACACTGACGCGTAAAAAGAAGGGCAAAATGATCAGTGACGTCAATGAAGTGAAGAGTGAAGCGATTCTAAGAGCCGCGGCTGTCATGTGCGTGTCATACTAAAACACAGCATTGTTTGAAGACCAAACCATGCTCCCTATGCATATTTAAGCATGGCACTACGTTCTACAACACCCTACAGGCTCTCTGCAGCCAGGAAATGCCTGTTTTTTAACATGATTAGTTTTGAATCGATTCGGGTCGAATCAAATTTTTTAGAAACATTTGGCGAATCGGGGCGAAACGAATTTTAACAAATTCGCCCATCTCTAACTGTGACATAACTGTGGTAGTAGATGCAGGCTGGGAGAATTGAGATGGAGCTGTGTCCAAACTGTGGAAGCTGCAGCTCTGGATTAGAGTCTCCTAACTCAGTTCCTGGGATTGGTTTCTGTGTCAGAACTAAATGTGTACTGACACTGTCTCTCTCTTCACTCTGACAGCAGATCTGACTCTCTGCTCTGTGGAAAGACCATGAGGTCTGGACAGACCAGCTAAGACTGGACTAAGACCATGTGCTCCCACTGCACAGGGGTTTTATACCCCCCCTGGTCAGGTGGTAGCAACTCTCCAATCATACTCCACTTTAAAATACAGCCACATCATTGGATAACATCTTACACCCATTTAACTATTGCTTTGCCAGGCAGAGGCTACAGCTGCAGATTACCTGAGATCTCCCTGTATTATCCATGGGGTGAGTTTCGCAGCCTCCCAAGATGGATCCTGACAGGTAGAGGGCACTATTCGCAACAACCCCCTTGCCTATACGTTGGCAGGGGTGTTGCATAAGCATATATTTTTCTGTGTGAAACATTACATTGTCCTTTTAATAATTTCCAATGTTTTTGTACGCACAAGTTACTAAGACAAAGGTGGAGCTGAGGGTTACATAACCTGCACGGCTCCGCGTCTGCCAGACTCTTGCAGGCACAGTCATGGATCTGGACTTGTCTTTAGCTTCTTATTTTGTGCTGTTTTTAACATTTTTATTGATCCTGAATGTCCTTAAAAGTTGGAATGAAAATCACATAAAAAATTATCCGCCCGGACCCAGATCTTGGCCGCTGATTGGGAATTTGCATATTCTGAATTTCAGGAAACCTTATCTCACTTATATGCAGGTAAGAAAACCTCATACATGAGATACATGAGATACAAGAGATACATGCGATACATGAGATACAAGAGATACATGAGATACATGAGATACATGAGATACATGAGATACATGAGATACAAGAGATACATGAGATACATGAGATACATGTGATACATGAGATACATGAGATACATGAGATACATGAGATACATGAGATACATGAGATACATGAGATATCCATCATCGTGTGGTTGTTTATTATTGTAGCTGCTGCTACGCGTGTAGGTACATGTCACCTCTTCCTGCCTAGAACACTGCTTTACATAGGGTTGGGGAAGTTTTCATGGAGTAGTCAGAGCACAATAAACAAAAATATGAATTCCAGAGATAACTCCTAGGATCGTGCAAATCTTAAAAATAAATTTTCACCAGTAAAATGCAGTCCTATGTGCCTGCAGCATGTTATAGAGCAGGAGGAGCTTAGCATATTGCACATAGTGTCCTATCTGCAGGCAGCATGTTATAGAGTAGGAGGAGCTGAGCAGATTGTACATTGTGTTCTACCTGCAGGCATCATGTTATAGAGCAGGAGGAGCTGAGCAGATTGTACGTAGTGTCCTATCTGCAGGCAGCATGTTATAGAGCAGGAGGAGCTGAGCAGATTGTACATAGTGTAATATCTGCAGGCAGCATGTCATAGAGCAGGAGGAGCTGAACAGATTGTACATAGTGTCCTATCTGCAGGCATCATGTTATGGAGCAGGAGGAGCTGAGGAGGTGTAGAGGATGCCACCTGTCTATGGGGATGGTAGAACCTCGTCTCCTCTAGTTGTAGAGGATGCCTCCTGTCTATGGTGATGGTAGAATCGCCTCTCCTCTAGGTGTAGAGGATGCCTCCTGTCTATGGTGAAGGTAGAACCTCCTCTCCTCTAAGTGTAGAGGATACTCCCTGTCTATGGTGATGGTAGAACCTCCTCTCCTCTAGGTGTAGAGGATGCCCCCTGACTATGGTGATGGTAGAACCTCCTCTCCTCTAAGTGTAGAGGATGCCCCCTGTCTATGGTGATGGTAGAACCTCCTCCCCTCTAGGTGTAGAGGATGCCCCCTGTCTATGGTGATGGTAGAACCATCTCTCCTCTAGGTGTAGAGGATGCCCCCTGTCTATGGTGATGGTAGAACCACCTCTCCTCTAGGTGTAGATGATGGCCCCTGTCTATGGTGATGGTAGAACCGCCTCTCCTCTAGGTGTAGAGGATGCCCCCGGTCTATGGTGATGGTAGAACCGCCTCTCCTCTAGGTGTAGAGGATGCCCCCTGTCTATGGTGATGGTAGAACCTCCTCTCCTCTAGGTGTAGTGGATGCCACTTGTTTATGGTGAGGGTATAACTACCCCTCCTCTAGGTGTAGAGGATGCCCCCTGTCTATGGTCATGGAAGAATCGCCTCTGCTCTAAGTGTAGAGGATGCCCCCTATCTATGGTGATGGTGATACATCTCTCCTCTGGGTGTAGAGGATGCCCCCTGTCTATTGTGATGGTAGAACTGCCTCTCCTCTAGGTGTAGAGGATGCCCCCTGTCTATGGAGATGGTAGAACCTCCTCTCATCTAGGTGTAGAGGATCCCCCATTTCTATGCTGATGGTAGAACATCCTCTCCTCTAGGTAAAGAGGATGTCCCCTGTCTATAGTGATGGCAGAACTGCCTCTCCTCTAGGTGTAGAGGATGTCCCCTGTCTATGATGATGGTGATACATCTCTCCTCTGGGTGTAGAGGATGCTCCTGTCTAAGGTGATGGTAGAACCACCTCTCCTCTAGGTGTAGAGGATGCCCCCGTCTATGGTGATGGTAGAACCACCTCTCCTCTAGGTGTAGAGCATGCCCCCTGTCTATGGTGATGGTAGAACCACCTCTCTTCTGGGTGTAGAGCATGCCCCCTGTCTATGGTGATGTTAGAACCGCCTCTCTTCTAGGTGTAGAGGATGCCCCTGTCTATGGTGGTGGCAGAACCACCTCTCCTCTAGGTGCAGAGGGTGCCCCCTGTCTTTGGTGATGGTAAAACCTCTTCTCCTCTAGGTGTAGAGGATGCCCCCTGTCTATGGTGATGGTAGAATCTCCTCTCCTCTAGGTTTAGAGGATGCTCCCTGTCTATGGTGATGGTAGAACCTCCTCTCCTCTAAGTGTAGAGGATGCCCCCTGTCTATGGTGATGGTAGAATTGCCTCTCCTCCAGGTGTAGAGGATGCCCCCTGACTATGGTGACGGTATAACTGCCCCTCCTCTAGGTGTAGAGGATGCCCCCTGTCTATGGTGATGGTAGAACCGCCTCTCTTCTAGGTGTAGAGCATGCCCCCTGTCTATGGTGATGGTAGAACCGCCTCTCTTCTAGGTGTAGAGGGTGCCCCTGTCTTTGGTGATGGTAGAACCTCCTCTCCTCTAGCTGTAGAGGATGCCCACTGTCTATGGTGATGGTAGAACCTCCTCTCCTCTAAGTGTAGAGGATGCCCCGTCTATGGTGATGGTAGAATCGCCTCTCCTCCAGGTGTAGAGGATGCCCCCTGACTATGGTGACGGTATAACTGCCCTTCCTCTAGGTGTAGATGATGCCCCCTGTCTATGGTGATGGTAGAACCGCCTCGCCTCTAGGTGTAGAGGATTCCCTCTGTCTATGGTGATGGTGATACATCTCTCCTCCAGGTGTAGAGGATGCCCCCTGACTATGGTGACGGTATAACTGCCCCTCCTCTAGGTGTAGAGGATGCCCCCTGTCTATGGTGATAGTATAACTGCCCCTCCTCTAGGTGTAGAGGATGCCCCCTGTCTATGGTGATGGTAGAACCGCCTCGCCTCTATGTGTAGAGGATTCCCTCTGTCTATGGTGATGGTGATACATCTCTCCTCCAGGTGTAGAGGATGCCCCCTGACTATGGTGACGGTATAACTGCCCCTCCTCTAGGTGTAGAGGATGCCCCCTGCCTATGGTGCTGGTAGAATCCCCTCTCTTCTAGGTGTAGAGGATTCCCCTGTCTATGGTGATGGTAGATCCTCCTCTCCTCTAGGTGAAGAAAATGCACCCTGTCTATGGTGATGGTAGATCCTCCTCTCCTCTAGGTGAAGAAAATGCACCCTGTCTATGGTGATGGTAGATCCTCCTCTCCTCTAGGTGTTGAGAATTCCCCCTGTCAATGTGATGGTAGAATCACCTCTGCTTTAGGCGTAGAGGATGCCCCCTGTCTATGGTGATTGTAGTACCACCTCTCCTCTAGGTGTAGAGGATGCCCCCTGTCTATGGTGATGGTAGAACCGCCTCTCTTCTAGGTGTAGAGGATGCCCCCTGTCTATGGTAATGGTAGAACCGCCTCTCTTCTAGGTGTAGAGGATGCCCCCTGTCTATGTTGATGATAGAACTGCCTCTCTTCTAGGTGTAGAGGATGCCCCCTGCCTATGGTGATGGAAGAATCCCCTCTCTTCTAGGTGTAGAGGATTCTCCTGTCTATGGTGATGGTAGAACCTCCTCTCCTCTAGGTGTAGAGGATGCCCCTGTCTGTGGTGATGGTAGAACCTCCTCTCCTCTAGGTGTAGAGGATGCCCCTGTCTATGGTGATGGTAGAACCTCCTCTCCTCTAGGTGTAGAGCATGCCCCCTGTCTATGGTGATGTTAGAACCGCCTCTCTTCTAGGGGTAGAGCATGCCCCCTGTCTATGGTGCTGGTAGAATCCCCTCTCTTGTAGGTGTAGAGGATTCCCCTGTCTATGGTGATGGAAGAACCTCCTCTCCTCTAGGTGTAGTGGATAACCCCTGTCTATGGTGATGGTAGAACCTCCTCTCCTCTAGGTGTAGAAAATGCACCCTGTCTATGGTGATGGTAGATCCTCCTCTCCTCTAGGTGTTGAGAATTCCCCCTGTCTATGGTGATGGTAGAATCCCCTCTGCTTTAGGCGTAGAGGATGCCCCCTGTCTATGGTGATTGTAGTACCACCTCTCCTCTAGGTGTAGAGGATGCCCCCTGTCTATGGTGATGGTAGAACCGCCTCTCTTCTAGGTGTAGAGGATGCCCCCTGTCTATGGTGATGATAGAACTGCCTCTCTTCTAGGTGTAGAGGATGCCCCCTGCCTATGGTGATGGTAGAATCCCCTCTCTTCTAGGTGTAGAGGATGCTCCTGACTATGGTGATGGTAGAACCTCCTCTCCTCTAGGTGTAGAGGATGCCCCTGTCTGTGGTGATGGTAGAACCTCCTCTCCTCTAGGTGTAGAGGATGCCCCCTGTCTATGGTGATGGTAGAGCCCCCTATCCTCTAGGTGTAGAGGATGCCTCCTGTCTATATTGATGGTAGAACCTCCTCTCCTCTAGGTGTAGAGGATGCCCCTGTCTATGGTTATGGTAGAACCTCCTCTCCTCTAGGTGTAGAGAATGCCCTTATCTATGGTGATGGTAGAATCTCCTCTTCTCTAGGTGTAGAGAATGCCCCTGTCTATGGTGATGGTAGAATCGCCTCTCCTCTAGGTGTAGAGGATGCCCCCTGTCTATGGTGATGGTAGAATCGCCTCTGCTCTAGGCGTAGAGGTTGCCCCCTGTCTATGGTGATGGTAGAACCTCCTCTCCTCTAGGTGTAGAGAATGCCCCCTGTCTATGGTGATGGTAGAACCTCCTCTCATCTAGATGTAGAGAATGCCCCTGTCTATGGTGATGGTAGAATCGCCTCTCCTCTAGGTGTAGAGGATGCCCCCTGTCTCTGGTGATGGAAGAACCATCTCTTTTCTAGGTGTAGAGGATGCCCCCTGTCTATGGTGATGGTAGAACCTCCTCTCCTCTAGGTGTAGAGGATGCCCCTGTCTGTGGTGATGGTAGAACCTCCTCTCCTCTAGGTGTAGAGGATGCCCCCTGTCTATGGTGATGGTAGAGCCCCCTATCCTCTAGGTGTAGAGGATGCCTCCTGTCTATGGTGATGGTAGAACCTCCTCTCCTCTAGGTTTAGAGGATGCCCCTGTCTATGGTTATGGTAGAACCTCCTCTCCTCTAGGTGTAGAGGATGCCCCCTGTCTCTGGTGATGGAAGAACCATCTCTCTTCTAGGTGTAGAGGATGCCCCCTGTCTATGGTGATGGTAGAACCTCCTCTCCTCTAGGTGTAGAGAATTCCCCCTGTCTATGGTGATGGTAGAACCTCCTCTCCTCTAGGTGTAGAGAATGCCCCCTGTCTATGGTGATGGTAGAATTGCCTCTGCTCTAGGCGTAGAGAATGCCTCCTGTCTATGGTGATGGTAGAACCACCTCTCCTCTAGGTGTAGAGAATGCCCCCTGTCTATGGTGATGGTAGAATCGCCTCCTCTCTAGGTGTAGAGGATGCCCTCTTATCTTGATCACAGGCCTAGGTATAAACAGATCTTTGGAGAGATCCTTGTACTGTCCGTTCAGGTAATTGTACATTGTAATGAGGTCTCCCCTCAGTTGTCTATTTTCTAAACTGTCATTGTATTCTAGCCCCCCCATTCCCCTAATAATCTTGGTTGCTCTCCTCTGTAACCGTTCCAGCTCTACCATATCCTTTTAATACACCAGTGGCCAAAACTGTACACAATGGGGGTCATTTACAAAGGGCCCGATTCGCGTTTTCCCGATGTGTTACCCGAATATTTCCGATTTGCGCCCATTTTCCCCGAATTGCCCCGGGATTTTGGCGCACGCGATCGGATTGTGGCGCATCGGCGCTGGCATGCACGCGACGGAAATGGGGGGGTGTGGTTGAACGAAAACCCGACGGATTCTGAAAAATTGCCGCATTAAAAAAAAAAAATTGTCGCACGCGCCATACTTACATGCACCAAGAAGAGATCAGTGAACTCCGACGCAACCCGGCAGACTGGCGCAGCAGCGACACCTGGTGGACATCGGGCGCAGGACCTTCATGAATCACCGGAAGACCCGATTGCTCGTCGGAGAAGCCGCCGCTGGAGCGCGAATGGACCGGGTAAGTAAATGTGCCCCTATGTCTTTATCATGAGAATCTATTCCTCTCTTGATACATCCCATAATTTTATTTGCTTTAGCAGCAGCCGCCTGGCTCTGGTCACCAAAATTAAGTTTACCATCTACCAATACCCCCAAGTCCTTTTCAGTTCCAGTTTTACCAAGTAATTGACTGTTTAGAACATAATTATACTTTTTGTTTCCACGGCCCAAGTGCGTAACTTTACATTTATCTACATTAAACCTCATCAACCATTTCTCTGCTCACTCCTCAAGCATTAAGCCAATTACTTACACAGATTTTCCCCTATTCCCAGCAGTCTCATTTTATGTACCAACCTTTTATGCGGCACGGTGTCAAATGCTTTTGAAAAGTCCAGGTATACAACATCCCCAGAATCCCCTGGTCCAGTCTGAAACCAATCAGATTAGTCTGACAGGACCGATCTCTCATAAACCCATGCTGACGCTGGGTTATAAGGTTATGCAGTGAGATACTCCAGGATAGCATCTCTAACAAACCCCTCAAATATTTTCCCCACCACAGAAGTTAGATTTACAGGTCTGTAGTTTCCAGGATCGCTTTTTGATCCTTTTTTGTATATTGGTACCACGTTTGCTTCCGCAAATGCGATCTGCAACACAAGTGTGAAAGAGGCTTTAGCGTCAAGGTTACAATTAGGCCAAATTTAACAAATGTATGCATACTTCCGATGCGCTGGAGAGGAGGAGGGGTGACCGCTCCCCTCTTCCTAAATATGCACAGAGCAAAGCCAGGCATCCTAGTGTCAAGTTCTGCCCTTATTCACACAACCTCAGGTTCTCTAATGACTGATAACATTCGCAGATTGAGCTCAGGAGAAATCAAACCAAGACAACGTATGGTATAAAATCTCAGTCTCTATGAACTGATGCCATCAAAAGTAAGGCAGATGTGAGATGCTTTATTTGTGTCACACAGTATTATACAGGGAAGACCTGGGATGGTTACTCAGGGATTTAGGGATAAAGAAGTAATGTCCATAGTCCATTGGTTGGTAAATTATTACACGGGCAATGGAGACACTAAGGCTTTGTTTTCCTTGAATTGCATATAATATTGTAAATCCTTCTTGTGAAATGGCAAACATCGGAGTAGATCTTGCAGACCTTTGACTATGACTGAAGCTGATCAAAGTCCATTCCTCTCCACCAAACGTCTTTATGGTATTCTCAGCATTCAGCAAGTATATGAAAAATAAAACATTTTCATTAAACATAAAACAATACTTCACACTAGGAAAGATAGGACATGGTGGTACGGTACCATACGTGTACATGCGATATGTGGCACTGTATTGCTCCGAGTAGCCACAGTCGTCTATGGGGGACATTTGTACTGCCTCCATACGGTCATGTGAATTTGGCCTTAGTCTTAGGTTTCAGCTATACAGAGGGCCCAATAGTAGAAAGCAATCACTTTACCTCTTTGTTATATTAGACAGATTATTTCTAGAACATTTGTGGCAGGGTATTTGCCACGACTTTGGCCATGAAATATGTGTTTTAGCTAAGCAAAAGCTGAGTATAAGACAGACCTAGAAAAGTTGGGCTTGTCTGATTAAGGCCTCTTTCATACTAATGTATCTCCTCCTGGGCCGTAGCCCGGTCGAGCATAAAGCCACGCACTGGAGAGGGGAGGAGTGGATAGCGCATGGTGCCCAGCCATACATACAGGAAAAGATAGTGCATCTTTTAACTGTGAATGGTATGGTATGAGCACTGTAGGTTTCCATGGGGATCAGTATCTGTCCCTCACACGTTAGTGGGAAGGAGACCTAAGTTTGATTAGCTGTCAGCTGGAGGTCCTGCATAAGTATCTGCACTTCCCACTTTGACTTCATCCTGGGGAAGAGACAGTCCATCCCAAAGGCCTGTGGAGCTGTGATCTGTGACTTTTGGGGTGCCTGGCAGTAGGCCCGCATCTGGTGAGGTAGGGAACCTCCATGTATAGTCAGTGGCTGTTATTTTTTTATTTTATTTTGTATAACTGCTTAATAAAACGGGCTGAGGTCAGTTGCACCAAAAAAGCACAGTGTGGACTGTGAATTGCCTCTGTGCCGGTGAATTGTGCCCGTCTGCCCCAAAAGATGACTATCCCAGACCTAATCCCTTACATATTCAAAGAAAGACTGCTTCATTGGTTATGGATATTGTCGGAAATCTCCATTAAATTGACTCATATTCGGTGGATTTCACAATATTTCAAACCAAACCCTTGAGGCAAAGTAGTAGGAAGCTGGTAAACCCAAGCATATTCTAGTACTGTAAGGGAGGCCATAAAAAAAATCTTCAGGAAAACACAGACAAGATCCTATCTCCACTTTCTGAAAAAGCAACAATCCCAAATATGACCATTGATATATTTCCTTTACTGGGTTAAAAAATAGATACAACAAATTGATGACTACTATCAGGGAGACATTGGGGGTCATTTACTTAGGGCCCGTATCGCGTTTTTCTGACGGGTTCCCCGAATATTACCGTCTTGCACGATTTTCCCTGAATTGCCCCGGGGTTTTGGTAAAATGCAATCGGATTGTGGCGCATCGGCACTGGCATGGCCACGACGGAAATCAGGGGGCGTTGCCGTCAGAAAACCCAACGGATTCGGAAAAAACGCCGTATTTTTTAAAAAAAAGTGTTGCTTGACACACGCTTACCTGCACCCAGCAATGGATCGTGAACTCCAGTGAACTCCGACGGACTTCAGCGCAGCAGCGACACCTGGTGGACATCGGGCGCACTACCTTAGTGAATCGCCTGAAGACCCGAATCCTCCACAGAGAACGCGGTAAGTAAATCTGCTTCATTATATGATAAGTCTATGAAGTCTAAAAGTGTATTTTTTAATATTGACTTTAAGCTTTCAAAAAAATACGGACCAGTGTTCAGCGTCCAATTGGGAATGAAAAAAATGGTGGTCATAGCCGGATACGAGGCAGTGAAAGAAGCTCTGGTCAATAAGGCTGAGGAGTTTGGAGAACGAGGGACACTGAAAATATTTAAGAAAATGGACAATGACATGGGTGAGTCCTGATGTGGTGTGGTTTTTTTTATTATTATGATGGACAAAAGATGTACAAATATTGGAATACATTGTCAGAATTCAAAACTGGACTTCGGCAAGAAGTTCGGGTTCGGTGCATGGCTCACCCCAAAACCCCCTCTAGTTCGTGTGCCACCAACAAAACACCAGTTGCGTGCGCGATGCCTCTTACTCTACTCAGATGAACCCAAACCTGAACAGGTTCATGCCAATGTATAAGCCAACTCAATCTCCATGCCAGTATGGTGAGTCTTGGTTGTTTTAGGTTGTCTTCGCGTAATTTATAGTCATTTTATACTCTAGCCACCACTGCTGCTTACATTATGTTTTAACTATCTGCCACCAAACCTTGACACCTGGATTGACAATTGGATGAGCAAGGTTGAAGGTGGTCATAATCCTTCCACCACTCATTCAGCATACAACAACAATAGGGATTGGTTAGTAAACAAATGAATGAATGTACATCCAAGCGCTATCATACAGATCCTAGGGAACGGGGGGTGGGAACAGTAGAGATTCTATACTTTGGTTTGTCCCTCCCCTGAGGGTAGGCTAACCATAGTCAACTTGTATTCCCTTTGTGATGTTTACACAATAAAGATCATTTTACCCCCTTACTATACAATTTTACTCAGTTTTTACGCTGTTTAGCTCCTATCACTCAGTGATAGTCAGTGTAACTTTCCAGAGTGTGAACGGGGACTCTCTAAGCTGACACTTTATGATTCTTCTGTGCTATGAGATGCTGTGAGCTGACAATGTGCTTAGATTATCAGGGTACAAGGTTTATCTACACTTTCATTTAGCTTCTAAACATTCACTGGTATCTGACACATAGAGAGAGATGAGACAGATCAGAGATGAGATGATGATGAAATCCATGAAATGCAGCTCCGCTGCATCTCAGAAATAATACACAGTCCACTCTGCTATACCTCATTCCCCTGATTAAAAAAACATTATTTTATCTGTAGTTTGTAGAGTAAGTCTTTACACACTGCTTGCGGGCAGGAAGCGTCTGTGTGTGAGCTTGTCTTGATAATGCATGGGGGAGGGGCAGGATGCAAAGTATTGCATCGTACAGACAGGAGAAGCTATTTACGAGAAGAATTTTCCCTCCCCGGCCATAGTCAGGAGATTTATAGTCAGATCCCTGGGCAACCAAAATTGTATACACCAGGACTGATAGAGACAGGTTGGAATTATATCTGTGAAATGCTGTATTTATATTTTTCTTATATAATTCTTATATTTAAGAATCTTGTCTTCGTGTGAATATCCCTTTAATTACCTCCAAAAAACTTTAAGAATATCTTTCTTTATTATACTTAAAAATTACTAAAAGCCTTACTTTTTTAGGAGTTGTATTTTCAAAAGGTATAAACTGGAAGATAATGAGAAGATTTACAATAACCACATTACGGGATTTCGGCATGGGGAAGAACACCATAGAAGAGAAAATTATTGAAGAATGTGTGCACTTAAATAAATATTTTGCCTCCTTTAAAGGTATAGCATACCATACTTACCTTATGACTATCGTTAGAACTGGACTTGTGTCACTATAAGGTAGCCTTAAAATAAATCAACCACTTAAAAAAAGCAAAAAGGATAGAAATACTCACCTCCACTCCTCTTCATCTAGACTAGTAGAAGTGAGTATTTCTAGACTTTTTTTTAAAGGAAACCTACCACTGCAACGGACATTAGTTTAGCTAAAAAAAACGATTTTCTTACATATGTAAATGAGCCCTCCGGTGCTACCATCCGTCATCTTCGGGCCGGCGATGGCTTCCGATGTTTAATTATTCCTGCCTCCTTCATATTACCCATCCTCTTTCAGGTGCCGAGAGCCGTGACGTCACCAAGCTCTCGGCACTTATCGCGCATGCACAAACACTAAGTCTCGCACAGCCGGCCGGCGATAGGTGCCGAGAGCTTGGTGACGTCACGGCTCTCGGCACCTGAAGGAGGAGGGGAAATATGAAGGAGGCGGGAATAATTAAACTAAGCTAAAGTTCGCCGAGCCTAACTAAACTATGTGCCGACATCTGCATTAAGAAGCCTACAGGGTGGTCTGCTTACATGATTTCATCATGCGAGCAGTGGTAGGTTTCCTTTAAGTGGTTGATTTCTTTAAAGCAGTTTTGACCATACAAAGCTACAGCTACTGTTGTATATAGGCCATGGAGAGAGATCATACCTTTGGGTATTAGGAGAAGCAGGACAGTGAAAATGGATGGATTGATATTATAGGAGGAGGCATTATCTATATGCTGCATCAATGCCAAGCACAGACCACACAGATGATTGAAAGTAAGTTTAATTTTGTCATGGTTGGGGAGGAGTGCCCTGCTCTTGTTCTCCTGAAAGCAGGAGAACAAGTTTTAACAACTGAGGAGCCTACATGGTACTGATCTGCAGATGAGTACAGAAATGTGTAACAATGCAGATATAGATGTGTATGTGTCACTGCATTGGCCAGAGTAGGTCTCTGACTAAGCCCCTCCCCAATATGATGTCACCACAGTTCCTGTTCAGTGCTTCACCATTAGTGCAGTGCATGGAGTGCTCATCGTCCACAAGTAACAAAAATGTATTTGAGGCAGTACCTCACCCTAAAATGACTGGCCAAAGGTAAAGTACCGTCTCTCTTCCCTCAATGTTGACGAGGAGTAAGCCAGTGTTCAGACTAGCAGGGTCAGAATGGAACAAAATGACATTTATCAGGGCATCTTCAGCCGTACTTTATGGACAGATGATAATGCAGGCGCAGATGTTACAAGCATTTAACCCCTAGTAAAATGCTTCCTACTGTTATAAGAACATTATAATAAATGGCACATGGTGGGTGGAAGCCGCAGTAGATGTTTTTAAAGGGGCCCGAGGGGCTTTAAGTAATAGTCATCATATGATCATACTGCTTCATCTTACAATTTTGTTTTCTCATTTACGTCTCGCTAGGGAAACCATTTGAAACCACTTTGATCTTGAATTCTGCGGTGGCGAATATAATTGTAGTCATTTTACTTGGGAATCGGATGGACTATGATGACCCTCAATTTAGGAGACTGCTAAACCTGACTAGTGAGAACGTGAGACTCGTGGGGACTCCAATGGTTTTGGTAATGTAATTGATGTAATACTCTCTAGATTTATTTAAGACAATGGGGCACATTTACTTACCCGGTCCAGTCGCGATCCTGCGGTGCGTTGTCCGATGCTGATTTGGGTCTGCCTGGATTCACTAAGGTCGTGCGCCCGATATCCAGCAGGTGTCGCTGCTGCGCCAAGGTCTGCCGGAGTGCTAATCTTGCGACACTAATTCTTTTTTAAATTCCGTGTTTTTTTCGAATCCGTTGGGTTGTCCGACAGCCACGGCCCCGATTTCTGTCGTGTGAAAGCCGGCGCCGATGCGACACAATCCGATCGTGTGCACCAAAATCCCAGGGCAATTTCGGCACAAAACGGAAATATTTGGGAAACCCGACGAAAGTGCGGCGTTCGGAGCCCCAATGAGCGTTTTCCAATTTCTGAAACTTCCTGACATCTTTCGCTTCAGTTTGGTCATGTGATCTTATGGTGACCCCCTAAGAAGTACATGGGAGCACAAACTCCTACCGTATCACTGCTACTGCTAATGATAAGGTCCGCAAAATGTCACACAGTTATAAAATAGAACATAAAGTCTCCCTGATTTTTATACACATATTGGGGCTCATTTACTAAAGGCCCGATTCGCTTTTTCCTGACGTGTTACCCAAATATTTCCGATTTGCGCTGATTTTTCCTGAATTGCCCCGGGTTTTTGGCGTAGGCGATCCGATTGTGGCGCACAGGCACGCAACGGAAATGGGGGGGGGGCGTGGCCGAACGAAAACCCGACGGATTCAAGAAACCGCCGCATTTGATCTACCATCAAAATCCATTATGATAAACTCTGGATATTAACTCATAGATCCAGTCACAGTAACTGTGGTTAACTTCTTATATTTGTTATCCATGACCAACTTTTAAAATTATGCTAATCAACCAGCAAGGCTACTAAGGGTGTCACCAGAGCCCCTCTGTGCTGCAGCTTTACAGGCCATTACACTGTTCAGGAGCATTTCTCCTCACTGTATGAGTGTACTGCCATGTGCTGTATGGACACAGGTCCTCACTGATTGGATTGGGTTGGGTTGAATGCTGAACTATAACACAATGCCATTCACCTCAATGGTCCTATATTGCAGCACCAGACCACCAACAAAAAAAAAATTACAAAAAAATGGCTTAATGCCTCATATTATGTTCTGACCAAGAAGGGAAAGAAAAGAATACATTTCATTTCACTAATCACATTTTCATTTGATTATTTTGGCAGCTTTATAACATGTTCCCGTTTTTTGATCTGTTCCCTGGAAGTCACAAAAAAATCGGTAAAAATACTTCGGAAATATACGACTTTGTCAGAACAACATTTGTAGAACATCTGAAGAACTTGGATGAAAACGATCAAAGAAGTTTGATTGATGCTTTTCTTGTGAGACAAAAAGAGGTAGTCTGGGTTTTTTGTTCTTTTATTATCACGACCGCCCACTGACCCTGGTGGTAGTTGGGCTGCAGCAATGTCTTATACAATGCAATAAAACTTTATTTAATACCAAGGGGAAATTGCTTAGTTACAGTCGTCCAGCAACATGAAGAAAAGTCATGTTTCACAATACAACAAACCGTATATACTCGAGTATAAGTCGACTCAAGGCCTCTAATTTTAACACAAAAAACTGGGAAAACCTATTGACTTGAGTATAAGCCAAGATTGGGAAATGCATTGGTCACAGCCTCCCTGTATATAGTTAGCAGCCCCTGCCCCCTTTTATATAGCCAGTACCTGCCCCTTGTATATAGCCAGCAGCCCCCTTCCCCCTGTATATAGCCAGCAGCCCCCTTGTATATAGCCAGCCAGTGCCCCCTAGTATATAGCCAGCCAATGCCCCCTGTATTTAGCCAGTGCCTGCCTCCTAGTATTTAGCCAGTGCCTGCCCCATAGTATTTAGCCAGTGTCTGCCCCTTAGTATTTAGCCAGTGCCTGCCCCCTAGTATTTAGCCAGTGCCTGCCCCCTAGTATATAGCCAGTGCCTGCCCCCAGTATATAGCCAGTGTCTGCCCCCAGTATATAGCCAGTGCCTGTCCCCTGTATTTAGCCAGTGCCTGCCCTCAGTATATAGCCAGTGCCCACCCCCTGTATTTAGCAGTGCCTGCCCCCCAGTATATAGCCAGTGCCTGCTCCCCAGTATATAGTCAGTGCCTGCATCCCCCGTATATAGCCAGTGCCTGCTCCCCAGTATATAGTCAGTGCCTGCTCCCCAGTATATAGCCAGTGCCTGCCCCCCAGTATATAGCCAGTGTCTGCATCCTTCGTATATAGCCAGTGTCTGCATCCTTCGTATATAGCCAGAGCCTGCCCACAGTATATAGTCAGTGCCTGCAGCCCCTATATATAGCTAGTGCCTGCCCCCCAAATATATAGCCAATGCCTTCCCCCTCACCCCGTATATAGCCAGAAGCCCCCTGCAACGCTTAAAAAGAAAAAAAAAACCTGTGTACTGACGTCAGCTGCTTGCTGATATCATAGTGTGTGCCGTCTGGACGGCGTGGGGAGCTGAAGACAGAAGATAGGAGAGTATCTGCGGGGTCGTTGGATAGGTGAGTACAGAGATTTTTTTTCATTGACTCGAGTATAAGCCAAGTTAAGGTATTTTAACACATTTTTTGTGCTGAAAAACTTGGATCATACTCGAGTCTATATGGTAATTCAAAAATAACAACCTGTACATGACAAACAAATAATAAACTTTTAAATTATTATTGTACTAGTGAATTGCCATTCCCAATGGCAGTGTTAATTTTTTAAATGCTGCTGGGAAAATTGCCCTGTTACTGGGACTGTTATAGATATCTCATCTGGAGTGGAAAAATATAAAACAAAATAAAAAAACACAAACAAATAATTAAAAAAAAATAATTATTAGTAATAAAAATGTCAGTAGGAAATCTTTAACAAAATTCTTCACTTTGAAGACAAGACAGACACCGTACTAGGATGTTGATTTGTTTTTCAGGAAGCGGGAAGCTCCCAATCATATTTCCACAACGAGAATCTATCAAAACTTGTAAGAAATTTATTTACAGCCGGAATGGAGACAACTTCTACCACTCTGCGCTGGGGAATTCTTCTCATGATAAAATATCCTGATATCCAAGGTACAAAGAGGAGCAGCTCTGTATTAGCTTCTATCAGTTTTGGCACCCAACAGCCCAGTCCATTCCTATATCATCCCTTGACTATCGTTGACTTGTCCTCAGATTGAAATTGTTCTATTTCCTTGTCTTCTCCATTTGGCCCAGGCCACCATGAACACTTCTTCCAGCCTCGAGCAATTTTTGTAGAGATTGTCACATAACTGTAGTTGTCCTATGCTCTTCACTTTTTCATTGTCCCCTCCATCATGGTGCTCTAACACTACTTCGTCTTATAGTTCACCAAACTATTGTAATATACGCACAAACTAGTGCGTACTAGTCATTTTAATTCACCAGTCACCATTAGTAACTGCACCCCTACTCGTAATAATTTTCCTTGGTTTGCCCTCCAGTAGTAATTCAGCCTCGCCATCATTTCCATTTGTTGGACAAGTCCCGTAGCCTCATCCCCGATAGTTCCCCTAACACTGGATAGATCTCCTTTTAGTGTTCTTACCCAGTAAATGGCCACTGTATAATGTCCCTCTTGTGGCCCCAACAATGTTTAAAGTCCCCTTTTTGTGCCTAATTACTGTTTAATGCCTTACTTATAGTGGACCCCATACTGTTTGAAGCCCAGGCATTGTAAAATGTCCCCCATTGTGGAACCATATTGTATAAAACACCCCATATGGTTATTATAAAGTAATTCCCCCTTTTGTTCTCAATGCTGTACAGAACCCCCCTGATGAGCCCCTTACTTAATAAACCCCCTCCCTGTGGCTGCATATAGTATAGTCCATAAAGCCCCCATTGTGGTCCCCATAGTCCAAAAAGCCACTGTTTTTACCACCATATAAATCCCCCAGTTATTGCCCCATCCAACTGTTATGTGCCCCATAATTGCCCTTCTCTCATTTCCCTTGCCAGTTACATTTAAGATGGTGATTATCTGCTTTACCTTTGTATTCAATATTATCTGTGTCCTGAGGAAGCAAATATGGTTAAACTCATGTCCCCCCTCCACGAGCCCCAAAAAACCCCAATGTGCAGAATTTATCCTGACCTGTATTTTATGAACTGATCTTGATATCCACTCCCTTGCCAGAAGATTGCACTTACATAGTGATGGAACATCTGGATTTATTGCTATTTTCTAATCTTACATAGAAAAAGTCCAGGAAGAGATTTCAAGAGTCATTGGATCGGCGCAGCCCATGTACAGCCACCGAGTACAAATGCCCTACACAAATGCCGTCATACATGAGATCCAGAGGTTCACGGATATTGTTCCTCTGAATTTAGGTCATGAAACAACCAAAGATGTCACCTTTAAAGGATATTTTATTCCAAAAGTAAGTAAAATGTAGAAACTGTGCAGATATTTTAAAATAGTTTAAACTACAACTTACATCTAGCCTATCAGATGACTCCGCCTCATAAAGCCCCTGTGATAACATATGACACAATGGGCACATTCACTATTCCTTGGCCGCCTGTGTTCTGGCATGTAAGTTTTCCTTCCCGCTAAACTGAAACAGGACAAGGAGTTTGGGCACTTGTGGAGCATCGATGCCCCAGCCTGTCGTATTTACTACAATCTCCGCTGGAAGTCAACAAATGTCAGTGCTCTACTCTTTATAGCAACGTTAAAGGGGTTATCCAGCTGTTAAAAATTACTGAGGGCCGTGCTGGGGAGGGCTAGTTAAACATAATAAACATGTGCTTACCTCCTCCGGCGCCGCCGATGTCCCACGCCGCGGTCCGTTTGATCCGTGCCCCTGTTTGTTTACATGGGCACAGAAGCCGCGCACAGGGAGCTTCTGGTCCGCGATGTGGCCAGCTCCTCCCATCCGTCCCTATCTCTCAGTGTTGTAAGCCCCGGGAGATGGTGTCGGATGGGAGCTTCCGGCCGGCCGGAAGCTCCCTGTGCGCCCCTGTATACAAACCCTCACACAGAGGAGACGGACCACGGCACGGGACATCGGCAGCGCCGGACGAGGGAAGTAGATGTTTATTATGTTTAACTAGCCCACCCCAGCCCGGCCCTCAGTATTTTTTAACACCCGAATACCCCTTTCAACATCAATGAGCAATCTCACCGCGCTCTCTCAGGTTAAAAATGGAAGATCTCCCAGGTTCCTAGGTTCCCTCTCCGTTCCCCTCCACTGGATCCGAGTGTAATCCCCGTGTCATCTCCGTGTCCACTGCTAGTCCTATGTCGGGAATTTAACAGATAGATCCAACGGAGACTACCATTGGAGACTACATCTGAAATCTCCGCCATGGTCCAACCAGACAGAGATTTCATTCTAGTAGCCGACCACACTTCCGGACTTACTAAGAGGCCAGTGTTAGAATGTGAAGGAGCGGTTAAGACTGGCATTCAGTAGGAAGTTTTCATTTGAAGATACCTTTATCTTTGATATCTGAAAATGTATTACCATTATCTGTTACCCACCACCCTGCAACTTAGACATTTTATATAATTGCCTTTAAAGCAAAGAGCCACTTGACACTTATGGAGAACCTGCTGTGAAAATAAACACTTCAGTAAAAACAATCATTAAAAACATTGCCCTGATCCCTAAATCGTTCCTTTCCATGGCTGTAATGTTAAAAAATCAGTTTGTAAACCTATATGCAAATCACCTGAGGTGAGTCCAATGATAGTTATGGGGATATGTGCAGTTTTCACTGCACTCCCAAGCCTCCCTGTTCCTAATTGATAGGACTCACTGCTGAAAACTTTGAGGGAGAGCTCTGTCACATCATTGGCCACTTCATGCCATGTGACCAGGGTAATATCAGCTAAGGTCCTGTTACATTTTGAAACGTCTAGCCCATGTATGTATCTGATCGCATGAAATCACAGCAGCCTCCATTGAGGATAGAGGGAAGTGAAAGTCAGTGGCGGCTGCTGCGATTTCATGTGATCAGATACATACATGGGGTAAATGTTGCAAATGTAACTGGGTAAAGTCCTTAAATTATATAACCCTGGTCACATGAATTGCTGAGAAGAGGAATGGGACCTAGGGAGGAGTAGATGGAGGGGGTCAGGTGTCTACTGATGCCAGGTAATATGAGATAAAGTTAATTTATGGGGGAATTTTCATCAACTTTATCAAATCCAACTTTTTGCATCTATTTATCTCCAACCCACTCTCTACACACCGTTCACAGGCAATAATTGTCATTACTCATGCAGGGTGAATATAATTTCTCTTTATACAGGTGCATCTCCATTGGGTTTCCAGTTGAGACTATAGTAAACCCATTGGGCTGAGAGTTCACGCCCAAAGTGCTGTGTGGGTCAGAGAGGCCGGGAAACGTTGGTGGAAGTGGAGATTCATGTCTCTTCTCCAATGGAAATGTTTTTATTTTTGACCACAGGGCACCTTCATTATCCCATTACTGACCTCGGTGCTGAGAGACAAGACACAGTTTGAGAAAGCTGACGACTTTTATCCTCCGCATTTTCTTGACTCTAAAGGAAATTTTCTGAAGAAAGACGCCTTCATGCCATTCTCTGCAGGTAAGTATAATAATAATCTTTATTTATACATCGCCATCATATTCCGTAGCGCTATACAAATCATAGGGGACATATACAAATAGAGTACAGAGTACAAACAGTCATATGGAACAATAGGAGTGAACGGGAGACACAAGAGCTTACAGTCTATGAGGATGAGGGGGACACAAGAGCTTACAGTCTATGAGGATGAGGCGGTGACACAAGAGCTTACAGTCTATGAGAATGAGGGGTGAGACAAGAGCTTACAGTCTATGAGGATGAGGCGGTGACACAAGAGCTTACAGTCTATGAGAATGAGGGGTGAGACAAGAGCTTACAGTCTATGAGGATGAGGCGGTGACACAAGAGCTTACAGTCTATGAGGATGAGGGGTGACACAGGAGCTTACAGTCTATGAGGATGAGGAGGTGACACAAGAGCTTACAGTCTATGAGGATGAGGGGGTGACACAAGAGCTTACAGTCTATGAGGATGAGGCGGTGACACAAGAGCTTACAGTCTATGAGGATGAGGGAGGACACAGGAGCTTACAGTCTATGAGGATGAGGAGGTGACACAAGAGCTTACAGTCTATGAGTATGAGGGGGTGACACAAGAGCTTACAGTCTATGTGGATGAGGAGGTGACACAAGAGCTTACAGTCTATGAGGATGAGGGGTGAGACAACAGCTTACAGTCTATGAGGATGAGGGGGTGACACAAGAGCTTACAGTCTATGAGAATGAGGGGTGAGACAAGAGCTTACAGTCTATGAGGATGAGGAGGTGACACAAGAGCTTACAGTCTATGAGGATGAGGGGGTGACACAAGAGCTTACAGTCTATGAGGATGAGGAGGTGACACAAGAGCTTACAGTCTATGAGTATGAGGGGGTGACACAAGAGCTTACAGTCTATGTGGATGAGGAGGTGACACAAGAGCTTACAGTCTATGAGGATGAGGGGTGAGACAACAGCTTACAGTCTATGAGGATGAGGGGGTGACACAAGAGCTTACAGTCTATGAGAATGAGGGGTGAGACAAGAGCTTACAGTCTATGAGGATGAGGAGGTGACACAAGAGCTTACAGTCTATGAGGATGAGGGGGTGACACAAGAGCTTACAGTCTATGTGGATGAGGAGGTGACACAAGAGCTTACAGTCTATGAGGATGAGGGGTGAGACAACAGCTTACAGTCTATGAGGATGAGGGGGTGACACAAGAGCTTACAGTCTATGAGAATGAGGGGTGAGACAAGAGCTTACAGTCTATGAGGATGAGGAGGTGACACAAGAGCTTACAGTCTATGAGGATGAGGGGGTGACACAAGAGCTTACAGTCTATGAGGATGAGAGGGTGACACAAGAGTTTACAGTCTATGATGATGAAGGGGTGACACAAGAGCTTACAGTCTATGAGGATGAGGGGGTGACACAAGAGCTTACAGTCTATGAGGATGATGGGGTGACACAAGGGCTTACAGTCTATGAGGATGAGGGGGTGACACAAGGGCTTACAGTCTATGAGGATGAGGGGGTGACACAAGAACTTACAGTCTATGAGGATGAGGGGGTGGCACAAGAACTTACAGTCTATGAGGATGAGGGGGTGACACAAGGGCTTACAGTCTATGAGGATGAGGGGGTGACACAAGAGCTTACAGTCTATGAGGATGAGGAGGTGACACAAGAGCTTACAGTCTATGAGGATGAGGGGATGACACAAGAGCTTACAGTCTATGAGGATGAGGGAGTGACACAAGAGCTTACAGTCTATGAGGATGAGGGGGTGACACAAGAGCTTACAGTCTATGAGGATGAGGGGGTGACACAAGAGCTTACAGTCTATGAGGATGAAGGGATGACACAAGAGCATACAGTCTATGAGGATGAGGGGTGACACAAGAGCTTACAGTCTATGAGGATGAGGGGGTGACACAAGAGCTTACAGTCTATGAGGATGAGAGGGTGACACAAGAGCTTACAGTCTATGAGGATGAGGGGGTGACACAAGAGCTTACAGTCTATGAGGATGAAGGGATGACACAAGAGCATACAGTCTATGAGGATGAGGGGTGACACAAGAGCTTACAGTCTATGAGGATGAGGGGGTGACACAAGAGCTTACAGTCTATGAGGATGAGAGGGTGACACAAGAGCTTACAGTCTATGAGGATGAGGGGGTGACACAAGAGCTTACAGTCTATGAGGATGAGAGGGGTGACACAAGAGCTTACAGACTATAAGGATGAGGGGGTGACACAGGGGATGGCTGGCTATATACAGGGGGCAGGGGCTGACTATATACTAGGGAAGCAGGGGCTGGCTGCATACTGGGGAGCAGGGGACTGGCTGGCTATATACTAGGGGGAAAGATGGCTGGCCAGCTATAAACTGGCTGGAGGCTGTGACCAATGCATTTCCTACCCTAGAATTATACTCAAGTCAATAGGTTTTCTGTTTTTTTTGTGTTAAAATTAGGTACCTCGGCTTATACTCAGGTTGGCTCATACCCAAGTATATAGGGTAAATAATGAAAATTACAGTACAATTTTACCAACATAGGGAATCCCTGAAGGTAGTACCTCAAAAACACCACCAGATGGTGGTGAAGAGAATCCCAAGTCAAGTTTCACAAAGCTAATGGGACACATTTACTAAGGGCTTTGCGCCAGTTTTCTGTCGGACTTTGCACATTCTTTTAGGTGTAAACTGCGTGCACAGAAATTTAAGAAGTGTCTGCACCATAAATGTGTTGCACGTGACCGTTTTGTGGCGCAGCAGCACTAGTCATCATGTGACACAAATGGGGGGAGGGGTTGTTACGGTGCTCAGTTGGACCGTGCGCCAGATTTATCATCCGACAGAAGTGTCTCATACTCCCCATGTTAAAGGTGCACCAAAAAAATTGGTGCACTCTGTCGGAGCAGTGCAGAAATCACCAGATTCATGAAGAACATGCAGCAGAAATCCTGAATCTGGCGCCTCTGTACACTACACAGGTAAAATGCATTTAGTGCAGTTTTCACTACTCTTAGTAGATGTGCCCCAATATTCTACTATTTACCAGAAACCCACATCGGGTAATGCTACCTTACATAGTAAAAGTAATCATCCCAAGCACACTACTAGAGCCATACCGCTAGGAGAATTTTTCGTCTGAGAAGCCTATGTTCTACAGGTAGTGATTTCCATCTAAAATCTAGGGAAACGGAGTTAAGATTATTAAAGAGAGGGTAGAAGAAATGGATGATTCACAGGGCTAAAAACAATGGGGCTTATTTAATAAGGGTCTGTGTACGGACTATCGACAAACTTTCCGCCTGATTTGGGTTATCGGACATCGTGGCGCGGGGTGGTGACAGGACCGGGTAAGTAAATCTGCCCCAATATTAGATCAATTCAATATTAATTCAGATCATGGGGCACATTTACTTACCTGTCCTGACGTGTTCCCCGAAAGTGTATTGCCTGACCAAATTTTCCTTAATGTGATGGTGAAATACTCCTTTGTCGTGAAAAGTGGATGAGGTTAATGGAAGGAATATCAGACGGAGCGACAGCAGAATTTATTGGATATTAGTTTTAGTGACTTTGTTCAAACCTAACGGGCTCAAAGTTTACATATCCAGAATACCCTCCCTTTTGGGTAATGTCTCTTATCAATAGTTTCTCATTTTTTTTCATGTCTCAGGAAGAAATGTTTGGATAGCTCACGCTGTAAGAAACCTTTTTTGACATTGGCTCGGTGTCCGTATTACCGTTGTGTTATTCTACCAATGTATTAGCCCACAGGGACACTCTAAAAGATACATATTGGGGGGGGGGGGGATTTATCCTGCATGTGTCGCTTCCCCGCTCAGGTCCCAGGAGTTCACCTTCTTCTTCCTGGTGCATGTAAGTGCTTGATCTTGAGACACAATTTGAAAGTTAAATCCCACGCTCCGTCCGAAATAGTCAAATCATCCGACGGCCATGCCGTCATGCGCCACAATCCGATTCTGTGCAACACAATCCACAGTTAAATATCTGTCTCAGCGGCACAATCCCAGAAAACGTCGGAAAATCCACCGAAAGTGTGGCCACGCCCCCATGTACGGTGATTATAGTGTAATTATATAGAAATGTAATTGTACTGTCATTTTCATCATTTATACCTCTCTTATGTGGTATTAGTTATTGTGTATGTTCTTTATATAATGTATAATCTTATGATGTTATAACACATTTGCGAGTCTATTAACTTTATTTTTTGGTTTAACAATATTTGCATGCAACTAATATTTGAGAGGGAGGAGGAGTTACTGAGAACTGAGGGCTCATGGGAGTTTTAGTATCCTGTGTCGGCCATCTTGGAGATAGGGACCATCCTTTATAGCTACAGGAAAGGGCGATCTACCATCACCATAGACTTTATTGTAACTGTCTGCAGTCTCCAGTTTAGAATCACAGCCTGAAAGTAGATTGAAAGATGAGTGTATTATCTTTACAATGACACTAAAAGCATCCTTTAGGTACTGAAAAACCAAAGTACCAAAAATTAGTAACACCACCCGTCCAGCCTCTAAACTGGACTCGTTTTGGAGATTAGATTTTCATAGGTAAATGGTTGAGATTTCACATGTTTCACATAAAAGAGCAACAGGTTACTCCTCTAATCTTGGGGACGGGTGTGGGGTCCGACTAGGGTACATCGTACCCCCGTGCTTATAATTTGTGGGGGTCCCATCACCGAAACCTCCTCCGATCAGCAAGTTAAACCTGTGGATAGGGCCTAACTTGTTTCATGGGAAAACCCCTTTAATAGGGTAAAATCTGATGAGATTTAGTTTTTTCTACATTTGAATATCCTGAATCTTCTTTAAGATTTTCGATTATTGGAATTTTATAGCATAATTTTTTATGTTATGCGTTAATATTTTTTACATTCCAGGTCGCAGAGTCTGTATCGGAGAGACACTTGCAAGAACGGAGCTTTTCATCTTCTTTACAACCCTTATGCAGAAATTCACCTTCCACTTCCCTCCAGGGGTCACTGATATGGATTTCTCACCCGTGGGTGGAGTAACAAACACCCCAAAACCACATATGATTTGCGCTGTGCCTCGCGGTTTGCATAATTCTGCAGTTTAGCTGCCATATAAAACATACCGTATTTTTCGGACTATAAGGCGCACAAAAAATCCTTTGATTTTCTCAGAAATCAAAGGTGTGCCTTATAGTCCAGTGCGCCTTATATATGAACCATACTTACAGACAACAGCTGCCATGAACTGTGCACAGGTCTGCCACCTGCTGGTCATTCATCCTTATAATCAGGTGCGCTTTATAATCCACTGCAATTTATATATGAACCTAGACGGTTTAGCAGGCATTTATTGATGGTGTGCGCCTTATAATCCGGTGCGCCTTATAGTCCGGTGCACCTTATATATGAACCTAGACGGTTTAGCAGGCATTTATTGATGGTGTGCCTTATAATCCGGTGCGCCTTATAGTCCGGTGCACCTTATATATGAACCTAGACGGTTTAGCAGGCATTTATTGATGGTGCACCTTATAATCCGGTGCGCCTTATATATGAACAGTACTTACAGACAACAGCTGCCTTGAATGGTGCACAGGTCTGCCACCTGCTGGTTATTCATCCTTATAATCCGGTGCACTTTATAATCCGGTGCGCTTTATTTATAAAACTAGACGGTTTAGCTGGCATTTATTGATGGTGCGCCTTATAATCCGGTGCGCTAAAACCATATCATGCATTTTCTATAAAAGTATACAATATTAAAGGGGCTGTCCACTTTACCTCATGTATTTTGTAATGTGTGTGTAAGAGTGGGGGCAGGATATTATGTAATTTACCGATATACATTGAGTAAAAGTTCTATGCTGCTTTATTGAAATGTACAGTAAAGCCTCTGGTTCAGAAATATCTTGTATCTCACCAGTCTGTCCGGTCCTTAAAATGGACAGAGATGGAGGGATCATGTGATCCTAACTGTCCATAACCAAATGCCCTTCAAGGACCTTAGGATAGTATTCATCTATGCAAGCTTAAGGTCCTGGAAGGTGGATTGGTCATGGACAGTTAGCAATCACATGACCTTCCATTTACGGACATTGTAAATCGCCTGATATTCTACCCCAAGCACTTAAACATTACATAAAAACATGAGGTAAAGAGGCCAACCCCTTTAAGATATCATCACTGTACCTACAATGTAAACTCTCGTCTTCAAGGGGCTCAAATTGTTTATTCTGGTGAATTATTATGTGTGTCAATAAACTGGCATGAAAAGCCACAGTGTGATTAGCAGATACAATTTGCCAGGTAATCATTTCAATATGAGATTATAACATTATATTAGGAGAATAAAGGACCCCAAATATCAGACATGGTCATATTTGTCAAGGTTAACATTGAGGCCTATGATTGTCTGCAGTGGTTACCCAGTTAAGGCCACCTTGCAGGCATGGAGACTTATAGCCATTGATGCTCCACTAGGGGATTCTGGGAAATATGCAAATGTATTTGTTATAAGAAAAATAATGCCTCTATTTCCTACATTGAAAGGTAGCCAACTTACCATCAAGCATGACTTTTAAGAAGCCTCATGACATGATGTAGGATTAGAAGGAACAGATTCCCAACTGTAGACAAGGCTGTTTCGATGTGCATGCTATTGACTTGGGTCACGAAGTAAGAGCTCTCCTTATGGAGACTTTGCCAATTAGGATCCCCTTGTGTAACACCAGGGTTAAACCTAGTGTTGCAAAATCAAATCCCTCTCCATTCAATAAGGTTTTCCCCATGGACCTGATCAACCTAGGAGGGAGCTCAAGAGTCTGGAAATGGTAACACAGCTGATAAATTCTGTGCCAAGAAGGAAGGAATTAATGTTGACCAATCAGGTTTACTGTTACTGTTGCAGTGCAAAGAGAGTGCTGATTGGATAACAGGATCGCCACCGTACAAGGTGAGTTTATAAAACCCCTTGTGGCTGGAAAGTTATAAGGTCTTCTTCTAGTGGCTGCCTAAGCACATGTCTCTGTTGCACGCTACCCTGACACACTTGGTCTTTCTGGAGACCAGGCCCAAGCAGACATCCACCTTCTGGAGTCTGTATTATCTTGCTGCTGAAGCTGCCAATTATCCTCTCCGGCCTGCAGCTACATGTACCAGGCTGTGCACCCCCCGTGGAACGATATCCATCCCAATCCAATTGACGTTACTGCTGTTGCGGCCGTTGCCGAGTTCCAATAAACTAACTGTACGTTGAAAGCTTTTCAAACTCTGCCTCTAAGTGATCCCTGTGCAAGGCTGTTACCACCACAGGCACCCCATTCACCACCATCAGGGGATCCCATATCTGCAGGGAGAAACCTACATCTTCAACCTCTACCTCCATTTCTTGTACTTCCACCTGCCAGAGACCTGCCAGGCTGTGGACGAAGCCTCTGCTCCCTGGTACCCAGCACTGAGTCTGAAGACGAGCCCTAGGCCACCCTCAGTCATCCACTCAGATACCCAGACCTCCGACTTCCCCCAAGCAATTAAAAAGGCTAGGCCCCGGTGGGGGATGGTGTAGGAAAAGGTAGCAGGAGACATAGAGGTGCAGGATGTGGGAGAAGGAGGCAGAGGACATGAAGCTGGAGGCCTACATCAGGTTTCCTAAACATAGAGGTTTTATCACATGCATATAAAGGCTCTCTATCCTCAGTTCTTCCAGCTAACCTCACTTGAGAGTACTTGAGATGTTCTGGGGCACAGTGTGTTCCGTTGTGGGTGAAGGATATATATGTATATGTGTAATGTACTTAGATGTTATAGTGTGGTCACTCGTGTTGTGAGTGTAATGGCCCGCTGGAGGGGTATCTTACCAAAACGGGCGTAACTAGGAGAGGCAAGGCCCCATAGCAGATTTCTGAATGGGGCCCGCTTCCCCCTTAAAAAATATATATTTGTATACTGACAGAAGTGAGTGAACACAACCATTTATACACTTGTGTATACACACATTTATATACTTTTATATATTTAGACATACAGCATATTCACACCATATACACACATACAGCATAAACATACTGACAGCATACACACACCACATAGACATATACATACAGTACCATATGCAACATATATAAATCACATATACACACACATACAGCAAATACCATATACAGACATACAGCATATACTTCTCCTTATTAAGTGTTGTGTTCGACTTGAGACTACACTTACTAACTTTAAGACCTGGGAAAATATTGCATATCATTTCCTAAACAGAAAAAGGGAAAGTAACTAAAAAAATTGTGAGTACCATTTATGTTTTCTCTTTGGGTGTATTGCTGCACTCTTAAAGAGGACCTGTCACCCCATTTATCGGCACTAGGAGATGTTACTAAAGTAAGCAGCTCCTATTGCTTGATCAAACGCCGCAGTGTTAGAGTGATAGCGTTACCGGAAACCTCGGGTAACGCTATCTAACACTGCGGTGGGATACAATGTAATTGTTGGACAGCTTGCAAAGATGTCCGACGTATTCATGAGGGGGCGGAGTTGGGGCGTGTCTAGGGGCGGTGTCTGCCGCCTAGCGAGCGACAGTCACTGCCGGCCTATGGAGCGAGCTGGGCGGTCCGGGGAAGAGGCAGCGCCTCGGACCGCCCCCTCATGAATACATCGGACAGCTTTGCAAGCAGTCCGATGATTACATTGTACCCCGCCGCTGTGTTAGATAGCGTTACTGGAGGTTTCCGGTAACGCTATCAGTCTAACACTGCGGCGTTTGATCAAGCACTAGGAGCTGCTTACTTTAGTAACATCTCCTAGTGCCGATAAATGGGGTGACAGGTCCTCTTTAACCCCTTCCCGACATTTGACGTAATAGTACTGCATCGCGGGAGGTGCGTTCCCGCAAAATGCAGTACTATTACGTCAAGCTTCTGGCGCCGGCTCCTGAACGGAGCCGGCGCCAGAAGCTGCGGGTGTCGGCTATATATTATAGCTGACATCCGCCTCTAACACCCGCGATCGGAGATTTCTCCGATCGCGGGTGTTAACCCCTAACACGCCGCGGTCGCGCTGACCGCGGCGTGTCAGAGGCATTTAAATGTCTATATTACCTGAATCGGACCCCCCCGCGGCGCGTACCGGGGGGGTCCGCTGCTCAGATCGCAGCCCCGGGACTGCCGGTGCCCGGGGCTGCAAGATCTTGATCCGGAAGCCGGGTCCGTGCCTTCTGGCAGGACCCGGCTGTAAGACACTGGGCATGCGCAGCATGCTCAGTGTCTTACATTACACAGTGCAATACATCTGTATTGCACTGTGTAATCTGTAAAAAAGCTTGAACAAGTGATCAGAAGATCACTTGTTCAAGCTTAGATGTCATTACCTGTAAAAAAAGTAAAAATAAATAAATAAAGGTTTTTTACAGTAAAAATAAATAATAAAAGAAAGTGAAAGTCCCCCCAAACACCACATTTCCCTTTACACAAGTAATAAAGTATAAAAAACACTAAATCACGAAAAAACCCCACTTATTTGGTATCGCTGCGTCCGTAACAATCTGTACAATAAATCCTAATCATAATTGGACCCGCTCGGTGAACATGGTAAAAAAAAAAACCCCAAAACTTGCCAAAAATTAAAACTTTTTATCAAATTGCTTTACAAAAAATGTTCTAAAAAGTGATCCGAAAAAGTTACAAGCACCAAAATGATACCAATAAAAAGAGCAACTTGTCACGCAAAAAATAAGCTTACAACCAGCTCCGTAAACCAAAAAATACTATAATTATGCCGCTATAAAAATGGCAATACTAAAACAAATGCAATTTTTTCTATTCTAGTTTTCCTTCAATAAAATTGGAAAAATAAAAATAAAACTATATAAATGAGGTATCACCGTAATCGTAGTGATCCGTAGAATAAAGATAATATATTATTGTTATGCTACAGTGAACAACCCCCCAAAAAAATGCTAAAAATCCAAAACAAGAATTGATGATTTTATTTTCCTCCACACGTAAAAAGTTAATAAAATTGCTTCAATAAGCTAAAAACCCACTAAAATTAAGTTTTTTTTACAGTGCATCTCGTCTCGCAAAAAATAAGCCCTTATTTGTCTAAATTGCTTAAAAAATAAATAAAGATTGTATAGCCTATTCCCAACGAGCGTTGTTATAGAACGGTGCGGCGAGTAGTGACTTTACAACACCGGTCAGGGTAAGACGGCGGCTGTTCACTGATTGGGGTAAGACGGCAGCTGTTCCTGACAGCCATCCATCCTGCCCCATGGACCAGAAGGGTTACGTTCCCCCCACACAACCCCAGTTTATTATCGCTGCTATTGGCTCATCAATTCAGACGAGCCAATAGCAGCGAATTTACTTATGACGTCAGTAATACCGGTCACTATGTCTGTAGACACGGTGATCGGGGCAGGGTGGCGGCTGTTCCTGAAAGCCACCAATTGTGCCTTGCGGTCCAGAGGGGTTTTGTTGCCCCCCTCTGTCCATGTTTGCCGCTATTGGCTGGTCGATTTGGTCCAGCCAAAAGCAGCAATATTCGTCACAATGGGCATCGCTAAGGTGAATAAGAGCAACACTTGGCGATAATTTCCCTACTAAAACGAAGAAAAGCGCTGGCTGTGCACATTGTTCAGATGATGCTGTACAACTCTTACGAGCTGTTCCAATGTGCATGTCCTGCAGTATCATTTCTCCGTTTTCAAGAGAAAGATATTAGGAAACTAATATTGGGACAAGAAGGACGGAGCCCCAGTACCTCTGGTTTAGATGTTTCTGTGTTTTGCCAGGACAGCATTTTCCCGGTGAATTCTGCTGCTTCTAATGATAGGACTCAATAAAGAGTCTGTTCCAAAAGAGGAGTTAGGATGGACACTATATACTAAGGATGGACACTATATACTAAGGATGGACACTATATACTAAGGATGGACACTATATACTACTAAGAGACCTGCGACAACTCCAGAGTGACAAAAGTTTAGTTGGTCCCTTGATATATACTACCTCCTTATACACTAGACATTCACAATTCACGCCCAACCTATTGTGAATTAATTTCGGTAAAATGAATAATTGTAACAACTGTTATTTCCTGTTGCTCCCTACACCCCTCCATTATTTCATAAGGGGCGCCACATAACGGGCACTGAACTTTCCAGAAATAATTGAAATTTCCATCTTGGACTCCATTGCACATCATATTTGGAAACCACCTATATGTTCAAAATGCTCATTTCACCACGTGTATTACACTACACCACATATTACACCTTGCTAAATTCCCCAAGGGGTGTACATTCAACAATTAGGGTCACTTTTCGGGTTTTCCTCTGTTTTGGTACCACTACGGCTCTCCAAATGCATCCTGACACATGTGAAGGATTTCTTACAAATTTGGCCTCTAAAAGACAAACACCCCTCTTTTCCTCTACTGTGCGCCCATAAAGCATTTTATATGCACATGTGGGGTACTTCTACACTCGGGAGAAATAGTTTTACACCTTTTTGGGGTTATTTAATATATTATCCCTTGTGGCTTACAAAAATTAGAGGTAAAGTGACATTTATAGGAAAATTTTCACCTTTTTAATGATTAGGGCCTAATTGGATCATTCACCTGTAGGGGCAAATACATATATTACACATTGCAAAATTCTCTAAGGGGTGTGCATTCAAAGATTAGGGTCACTTTTCGGATTCTTATCTGTTTTATACCACTAGGGTTCTCCAAATGCATGTCAAACATTTCTGTCAAATCTGGCTTCTAAAAGGCAAACATTCCCCTTTCCTTTTACTGTGCGCCCATACAACATTTTATATACACATGTGGGGTACTTCTACACTTGAGAGAAATAGGTTTAGACATTTTGAGGGGTTATTACATTTTTTTATCCCTTGTGGCTATATAAAATTAGGAGTAAAATGACCTTTATAGGAAAATGTTCACCTTTTATCTATTTAAGTCCTAATTAAATCAAACACCTTTACGGACAAATACACATATTACACCTTGCTAAATTCTCTAAGGGGTGTGCTTTCCAAAATGGTGATACTTGTTGGGGTTCCGCTCTGTTTTGGTACCACTACGGCTCTCTAAATGCATGCTGACACATGTAAAGGATGTCTGTCAAATTTGGCTTCTAAAAGGCCAATGCCCCTCTTTCCCTTCTGAGCTTCACTGCGTACCCATACAACATTTTATTTGCATGTGTGGGGCAATTTTATACTCGGGAGAAATGCTAGTACACATTTTTTGGGGTTGTTTCATCTTTAATGCCTTATGGGATACAAAAATTAGCCATAAAAGTGACTTTTTTTGGAAAATGTTCACTTTTTTCCTTTTAGGGACCTTATTGAAGCAAACACCTGTAGGGGAAAATACACATATCACACCTTGCTGAATTCTCCAAAGGGTGCACTTTCCAAAATGGTGACACTTGTTGGGGTTCCCCTCTGTTTTGGTACCACTAGGGCTCTCCAAATGCATCCTGACACATGTAAAGGATGATTGTCAAATCTGGCTTCTAAAAGGCCAAAGCCCCTCTTTCCCTTCTGAGCCCTACTGTGCACCCATACAACACTTTATATGCAAAAGTGGTGCAGTTCTGTGCTTAGGAGAAATAGTTTTACACATTTATGGGGTTGTTTTATCTTTTATCCCTTGTGGCTTACAAAAATTTGGGGTAAAAGTGACTTTTTTGAGAAAATGTTCACCTTTTTTCACTTTTGGGGCCTAATTGAATCAAACACCTGTTGGGGAAAATACACAAATTACACGCTGCTAAACTCTCCAAGGGGTGTACTTTCCAAAATGGTGTCTCATGTTGGGGCTTTTCTCTGTTTTGGTACCATTATGGCTCTCCAAATGCATCCTGACACATGAAAACTTTTTCAGCCATATTTGCCCTGCAAAAACGAAACAACGCTCTTTCCCTTCCAGGTGCCCCCCTGTACCCGTACAGCAGGGTACAGTGACAAAATGGGTATTGGCATACTCAGGAGGAATTGACCTAAACATTGTAAAATGCATTTTCCTTTTTAACCTATTGTGAAGGTGCAAATTTTAGTGTTCAATGAATCTATAGTGAGATAAAATTACATTTCTCTAATTTCACTTTCATTTATCTTTCACCCTCATGAAACGCTCAAAGGGTTAACAAAATTCCCAAAGGTTGTTTTGAATATTTTGAGGGGTGTAGTTTCTAAAATGGTGTCATTTGTGGGGGTTTTCTGTCATGTGGGCCTTATAAAGTCACTTCTAACTAAATTGACCCTCCAAAAGTAGGTTTTGATGATTTTTGTGAAAATCTGAAAAATTGCACCTAAAGTTATAAGCCTCCTAACATCCTAAATAAAGGAAAAGATGTTTGAAAAATGATGCCAAGTTAAAGCAGACATATGGAAAATGTTAGTTATCAAGTTATTTTAGTGATATGACCCACTTTCCAAAAAGTAGAAAATTTTGAATTTGGAAAACATTGTTTTTCTCAAAATTTTTGCCAAATTTCCATTTATTTCATAAAGAAATACTAAATATATTGATTACATTTCTCAACCAGCATGAAGTACAATGTGTCACGAAAAAACAATCTCAAAATCAACTGGATATGTTAAAGCGTTCCAAAGTTATAACCACTTAAATAGACACATGTCAGATTTTAAAAAATGGGCCGTGTCAGGAAGGTGAAAAGTGGCTTCAGCGTTAAGGGGTTAACAACGGTCCAGGACTGATCCAGAAGTCCCAATGTTAGAAATAAAAATATATAGATTTCTTATCTGACCGGAGCTCCAGACGTTCACAGAAACACGCACTCCAATCGTGTAGAATGTCTTCATAAAATGCTTTAATAAAATTAAAAATGCGCATATCTATAGAAAGGACGGTGTGGGCGGTCGTGTGAGGCTGGTGTCCTTTCTATAGATATGCACATTTTTAATTTTATTAAAGCATTTTATGAAGACATTCTACACGATTGGAGTGCATGTTTCTTCTTGTGGTCCGCTGTGGTGAACGGTGGTAACAATAGGAGGAACGAAAACTGCATCCACGTGGGTCTGAACAGTGGGCTACTCTTATCTGGAGAATCTGTGGATTTGTGCTGTGAGCAGAATGAAGAACAAACGAGAACAATTATTGTGAACGTTTGGAGTGAAAACCATTTATGTTTTTGGTAACCCCCCTCATCTTGTATAGTACCACTACCCTATGCATCCCTTCCCTCCCTATTTTCCCTTAAACGCTATATGGACATCCCTTCCAATATTCTTCTTTATCTTAAAGGAAACCTACCATCATAAATCTACCTGTTAAATGAAACCTGTCACCAGCCGCACAGCTGTTAAACCCCCAAACATAGCTTATAGGGTGTATTAATTGTTGCATGTCCTTTTATTGATTCTAAGCTGGCCTCATGCTTAAACAGCAACTTATATTCATGGGCAGGTAGCAGTCAGGGGGGTGGAATTCGGGGTAAAGCAGTCAAGCGCTCACCCACCCTCCAGGCCGCTGCGTCTTGAAAACCCCACCTGCTGCTCTCCATTGAGCGGATACCTGCCCTGACTCATGCGCCTTGCTGTCATCCTGCACTCTCGTTTCAAATCTTGGACATGCGCTGTTGGCTGCACACTTCTGTGCCGCGTTCCTTCGCTGGTGCCACATGCGCAGTGCTCTTTTCTCCCTACAGATATGTGCAGGGCCAGAGAGGAGATAATGAGCACACTGCGCATGTCCGAGATTTGAAATGAGAGTGCAGGAGGATGGGAGGCAGGGCAGATATTGGCTCAACGGAGAACAGTAGGTTCAGTAGCTAGTAACATGCTAATCTGTTTTTACCTAATCCTAAAATACTTCCTAAATTAAACTACATTTTATCTAGCTAATATGCTTATTATCGGCAGAGGTTACTGGGGCGTGGAGTATCCTTTACTCCCACAGCCTGGAGAGACTACTCCACGCCCCAGTAGCATCTGCCGATAATAAGCATATTAGCTAGATAAAATGTAGTTTAATTTAGGAAGTATTTTAGGATTATGTAAAAATAGACTAGGATTTAGCATGTTACTAGCCACTGCCACCTAAAAAGGTAGAATTCTGATACTAGGTTACCTTTAAAAATTGTATGCTCCACTTGGTTGTAAAGTGTGGGCTTCACAGTTGTCCTCAGGCCCGACAAAAGCACTCAGCTTACCCGGGCAAGTGTTGGGGCCCAAGGGTGCTGGAGGGGCAAAGCCTGCGAAGAAAGAAGTCAGCTGTTCCTGCTCTGCTTCAGGGAAATGAGAAAAGGTGAGTTTTTTTCTTTCTCAGAGTGGGGGGGGTGCCTTATGGGTGGAGGAACAGTGTGGCTATGGGGGGGCAGTGTGTTGGGGTAGGGGGCCAGTGGGGCTATGCGGCCCTGGTTGTCCTCCTCAAAATTTTACATTGTAAATAAAAATAATGGTAACACTCACTTTAAAAGTTGCTAAAAGTTTACTTGGCTCCCTGCCAGCAAACAGCTTCGTGTCCCAGGAGTGTTGGAGTCCCTGATGCCATCACCATCATCTCCTCTCTGCTAGAAACTACCCCCTCCCTCCTGCAGACTTGAGCTGACAATAATTTGCATGGAGCACACATTCAAGTCCACATTATGTGGAGGGAGAGAGCTAGCAGAGCAGAGAGCAGATAATGATGATGATGGTACTATACACTCCCATGACTGGATGATTTTGGTGGCAGGTAGCCAGGTATACTTTCATATATTCATACTATTATAAGTGAGTGGAAGTAGTAATATTATTTATAGGCAAATTGAGAATTAATATTAAAAAGGCTATTGGAAATATGACATTAGGTGAAAATTTGTGATCCTGATGATGGCTTCCCTATAACCTGCACATGTTGCACAGCACTGTACTACTGTTCTCATCCTGAATACATATGGGCAATATACAGTACTATAAGTCTTATCCAGCATATACATTTACTACAAAATTACTAATACTGTAAATCTGACACTTAGTTTGGTTTTCGTGCTAAAATGTGTCAAATTTTCACTTAACCCAGGACCTGCACCTGCCAGTGCTGACCCACCACTGCTTCAGGGTTTTACAGTGCGCATCACAGGGTTGTATGATGTTCTTTATATACACTAGCATTGTATGGTCTGCAAATCTAACCCCAGCTTGACCTGCATAAAGATGAAAAGATCAACTGTTCCATTTCTTTTTAGGTTTTATGTAACACTGAAAGCAGCTCCCCCATTTATATTGCCTGGCAGCAGTTCCCCATCTTTTTTACACTTCACCCTGGAAGCCCCCCTTCTTATTTTGCCCCTACAGTAAATAATAAACACAGATAAACACTCATCTTTTCCCATTCCCCACAGCAGCTCCTCTATTCTCTGCTCCTGCTTTATGTAGCATTGAAGCCGGCAGGCAGGGATGACATCATCACATCGCGCCTTACGCGATGACATCATATGTAATCAGCTCTGTCAGAGTCCGGAGAATACCGACAGAGTTGATGTCCCGCCACATACCTCCCGCCAGACGGGACAGCGTGACACAGCCCAAAAACCGGGACTGTCCCATTAGATCTGGGACGGTTGGGAGGTATGGTCTGACTAATGTCCGGCTCATTGCATTACTTTTTTTTAAGGTTCTATTGAGGGACAAGATATGATAACAAGACATCCAGATGAGAACATCGATTTCGTAGGTTTTATACATAAGAAAAGTGTTGAGCATTAGAAGAACATATACCAATGCAGTCATTAAAAATACCCAAAGATATTGGCCCACATTCATCAAAACGAGTGTGCTTTGCCTTTGTAGTATGTCGAGGGCGCCAGATTCATGATATGTGGCGCATGGTCTTCATGAATTTGGCGCCCCCTGCACTGCTCCAATATATTGCACAAACTTTTTTTTGTGCACCTTTAACATGGGGCGTGCAGCACAATTCTGTCAGACTCTGCATGATGTGTTGCTTGGTTCGACTGTGCACCGGAACACCCTTTTACGTGCAGAATTTTGTGTTGCGGAGGGTACAGTGCAGCCGCCACAGAAATGATAGGTCACATATATCAGATTGGTGAGGGCCCAATACTAAGTATTCTTAGGAACAAGAAGCAGACAGGGCTATTCTGTGAAACGGTCAAACCAGTTTATTTCAGATCAATATCAATCTTGTACTGATTAACATGATCCAGTTGGTTCTTGGCCGAGCACATCGAAATTTGCACCAGTTTTTGGCACTGCTTATTGTGAATAAGTTACACTGTAGTATACTCTGAATATATGTCCACTGCACATTAGTATCACACTTATTCTACATATAAGGGCACTGGACATAGGACCTACTACTATTGCAAGGGACCTGTCATCAGGGTCACACATTTTTCCCAGACAATTTCCCATAACCTTTTCAAATATATTTCCTAATCTGCTTTTATAATTAAAATGAATGGTATCGCTCACTTATATAAGTTGATAAAAGTTTACCTGGCTCACGGGCCTTGGAGACCCAGGTGTCATCATCATTATCTCCTCTCAGCTAGATCTTCCTCCCTCCTACAGATTTGATCTGACAGAAATTTGCTTGGAGCAAGGGGTCAGCTCAAATCTACGAGGGGAGGGAGAGCTAACAGAGCAGAGGAGATAATGGTGATGATTGCAGACTGGTACCAGACATCCCCATGACTCGACGCAGTTTGCTGGCAGGTAGCCAGGTATACTTCTATATACTATTAAACAGCAATGTTAATTGTAAAAGCAAATTGAGGATTAGTAGTAAATTTGTGATCCTGATGACAGGTTCCTTTTAACCTGCATATGTTACACAATACATCACTACTGTTCTCATCCTAAATACAAATGGGCAATGTACAGGACTAATTTTCTTATCCTGCATATACATTTACTACACAGAATTACAAATACTGTAAATCTGACACTAAGGTCTCTTTCACATAAAAGTATATGGCGGCCATATGCTAACTATACGCACAGCAGCTAACATGCGGCCGCCATTGAAGTGCATTGTATACGGGCACCGTACACTGAGCACATCGTGTGTCTGACACTGAAGGCTCCTCTTCCCTCCATGTTGTTACATGACTGATGTCCGGCTCATTGCATTGCATACCCTCTACAGGGATAGTTACTTTTTTGTTTGCTTAGGTTCCATAGGTGGATAATATATGATAACCAGACATCCAGATAAGGACATCTTTTTCTCACTTTTTATACATAAGGAAAGTTTTGAGAACAGGAAGAACTTGCCTTACACCAATCCAGTCATAAAGATTAAAAGATCAACTGTTCCATTTCTTTTTAGGTTTTATGTGACACAAAACGTGAGCTCCTCTTCCCTTCACGCTGTTACATGACTAAACATACTTCCCAACCAAGAGGAGAAAAGAATAGCTGTAGACATTTTTTTTGGCCTTAAGCCACATCTTTTGCTCTTCCCCTTACTCCACCCCCACAGAGTCTAATTCCCTCCTTAGTGCCTTCCATCGCCCCCTTACATTGTGTCCCCCCACCACAGAAATGATAGGTCACACATATCAGATTGGTGAGGGCCCAATACTAAGTATTCTTAGGAACAAGAAGCAGACGGGGCTGTTATCTGTGTAGCGGTCAAACCAGTTTATTTCAGATCAATAACAATCTTGTACTGATTAACATGATCCAGTTGGTTCTTGGCCGAGCACATCGAAATTTGCACCAGTTTTTGGCACCTCTTATTGTGAATAAGTTACACTGTAGTATACTCTGAATATATGTCCACTGCACATTAGTACTACACTTATTCTACATATAAGGGCACTGGACTTAGGACCTACTACTATTGCAAGGGACCTGTCATCAGGATCACACATTTTTCCCTGACAGGTTTCCATAACCTTTTCAAATATATTTCCTAATCTGCTTTTATAATTACAATTAATGGTATCCATCTACAACCTTCTACTTGACAAATGGGCAGACTCACCTCTGCATTTCTCTAAAAATTGGGAGGAGGAACTAAATAAAACCCATACAAAAGAAGAGTGGTACAGGGCATTTGAATGGACGCATAAATTATCAACCTCAACTAAGTCCCAAGAAACAAACTATAAAATTATATGCGACACAATTTTAAAGTTAAATCCCACGGTTTGTCCGAATCTGTCGGATCGTAAGCCCGCCCCCGCCCCCCCCCCCCCATTTAAAATCCCTGTCCTGGCGCAATCCCCGAAAAGTTGGAAAACCCAAGAGAAATGCGGCCGCGGAACCCTTAGTAAGTAAGACCCATTCGCTTTCAAGAGTATGAATATTTACTATTTTGTTATGGCTATTTTTCCGATTATTCTAAAATTCTTTGATTCATGTTTACATCAAACATATGTGTCTAAATATACTGCCCACTGTAGGTGCAATCTATTATATGTGAAGGTCTGTTTTTTCATTCATACTCGTGAGTCTTCTGTATTCAGGAGTTTAAATGCCGACAACATTCGAATGGCTCTGGCACAAGCATTTCAATTCCAGCGGCTTTGCCGTCAGGATTTAAGGGGTTAACAACCGCAAGGTGTTAGCAGTGTTTTGGGGTATGGGCACCCAAACTCTTTTGATCATGGTTCTGCTGAACTCCCGAAACATTTACCATAGATAGATGGTTATGAAATAGATAATAGATGTACAGAATAGGTCCCACTTATCAGATTACGAGGGCCCAATACCCAGTATTCCTAGGGTTCAGCTGTTACATAGGTAATGGAACGAGAAGCAGACAGGGCTGTTATCTGTCTAGCAGTCAAACCAGTTTATTTCCGATCAATATCAATCTTCTACTGATTAACTTGATTCAGGTGACGTTTTGGTTCTTGGCCGAGCACTTTCGGCCAAGAACCAAAGCACTTTCTTGGCACCGCTTATTGTGACTAAGTTAAACTGTCGTGAACTAAGTGGAATGGTGGAGAGTGCACTAGGGAAGAGGGTAGAGGCTCACATTTAAAGGATTGTAGTTTATAAAAAATATAATAATAGGTATAAACCTATAAATCTTCACCAATTTAACAATTAATTGGCAAGTGTTGCAACTACCGGGCAACGTATGTGCTAGAAAATGTGGGCTTCCAGTTCCCTTGTTATAATTGTCACATGTAGATAAATATTTAGAGCCTCTGTTTGTCATCATCTAAGCAAGACACCAGTGTGGGGCTGAAATACATTTCAGGTTTTAAAAACTGAGAGTGCTGGAAGCATTGGAGAGCAAGGTGACATCACACGAGGGTGATGGGAGAGGGAGGAGGTGGGAACATGCATAATTAGCAGCCTAGAGTCCCGGACAGCTCATCCTTGTACTCTGTGCTGATAATTATAAGTTTCTTTTCTAGGTGATCTCGGCGTGTCAAACTTAGCAAAGTACACACCCGGGATCAACATGAAGAGGAGCGGAGGTGAGTATTTCTAGGTGTTTTTTTTTTAACTGGTTGATTTTCTTTAAAGACCAAGAACATTTTTGTTTTTTTGTGTTTCCATTTTTCACTTTTCAACAATGTACACAACAATAACACAGAAAACAATTAACAAAGTGCATTTTTTATATCACCGTGCCATAAAAATACAGATAAATATTCAGTGTTAGTCCACACTGTCTCTTCACGTGAGTAATAAGCTCTACACATACGTCTGCAACAAGTGAAACAGAAACATGAGAACTGTTTCCAAGTGGTGGAAGCTGCAGTTCTGGGCTTGAGTCTCCAGACTTGCCCTGGGTGCCAGGCAGTAGGCTTGAGGCACTAGAAGTTCCTGGGATTGATGGATGAGGCAGCACTGAAGGTGTGCTCCTCACTCTCCTTACTGAGATAGGCTCACAGACCACATGCTCTCACTGGACCGGAGTCTAAGTGGCACCCGGTTTTCACCAGAGCCCGCCGCAAAGCGGGTTGACTTGCTGTGGCGTGGTACCACCAGGTCGTTCCACAGGCGTGATTTGTCCACAGTGGCAGCCAAGGTCAAAGTACAGGAATGGCAGGCAATCTTGTAGTTGGGGACAGACAGGAGGTCAGGACAGGCAGCACAGGATCGGAGTCGGAGACTTGGCAACAGGTCAGGGCAGGCGGCAAAGGAGCTAAGTCAGAAACGGAAACGGGGCCACAACGGAAATTCTCAGAAACAGCACAAGGCATAAACACAGATTTCTCCAAGGCTCTAGGCACAAAGATCTGGCAAGATACACAGGAAGTGGCTGGAATTTATTAGGGAAGGCAGCCGGCCAGACACCAATTATAAGCGCGCTGGCCCTTTAAATTTTACACAGCTGGCCTGCGCGCGCCCTAGGGGACGGGAGAGCGAGCGCCGCAGCGTCGACATTGTGGGGATCACTGCTGGAGCCAGGATGGCTGAGTTAGCAGACACTGGGGCACACAGAGGTACACGGGTGCGTCTGTGACCCACGAGAAGGGTCGCAGAAGTACCCATGACAGTGACCTTTTCTGCCCAACAGGAAGTCTCATGTCACCATTTCTTAAAGTTGTATTTTTTAGTTAATAATGGTTGATGGGGATAATGTTACGGGTAGAATTATGTTTCCTAACTAAAGTGCTTTAATGTGGAGTTAAATGGGTAATGTTTAATCTTCATCTTCGTCGGACCATCCGGAGCGGGGATTGGGGTAAAAAATTTTTCCCCCACTGTGTGTTTTATTCCGGTACATTATAGTGGGGGGAATGACAAAGGGATGTGTATTAATCTTAGTTAGGTCCCTACAATAAGAACTTGCACTACTCTGCCCCTGTGACTATCTGTATCTCTGTGTGACACATGACTCAGCTCTTTTAATAATTCCCCAGTTGGTATCTTTCCCAATATTTGTGTACCCGCAGTGTGATATAAAGGTGGAGCTGAGGGTTACATAATCTGCACGGCTCCGCAGCTGCCAGTCTCCTGCAGGCACAGCCATGGATCTGGACTTGTCTTTAGCTTCTTATTTTGTGCTCTTTTTAACATTTTTATTGATCCTGAATGTTCTAAAAAGTTGGAATGAAAATCACATAAAAAATTATCCGCCCGGACCCAGATCTTGGCCGCTGATTGGGAATTTGCATATTATGAATTTCAAAAGACCTCAACTCACTTATCTGCAGGTAAGAAAACCTCATACATGAGATTCATGAGATATCCATCATAGTGGGGCACATTTACTTACCCGGTCCCTGCACGATCCCCGACTTGCGTTGTCCGACGAGGATGAAGTCTGCCGTGATTCAACAAGATCGTGCGCCCGAGATCAGCATGTGTCGCTTCCCCGCTCATGTCCGCAGGAGTTCACCTTCTTCTTCCCGGTGTATGTGAGTGCTTGTCTTGCGACACAATTCGAATAGTTAAATCCTGTGCGTAGTCCGAATATATCGGATCGTCCGACAGCCTGCTCCCTCCCGATTTGTGTTGCGTGAAAGCCGGCACGATTGCGACACAAAACGATCATGTGCGTCACAATCCCCTGCGCCATCCCCGAAAAGTTGGGAAACCCAACGAAAATGCGGCTGCGGGATCCTTAGTAAATAAGCCCCAATGTGTTCAGTTTATTACCATTATCAGAAACTAGATGTACACAGGGGCTCTGCAGGGTATCATACACCTGCAGAGGATAGCGGAGGATGCAGCTCTGATCAGACAAGACACAGATGTAACATTGCCCCTGACTTGTATTCTATTCACAGTAAAATATGTAAGTCACCTTTTTCTAAAAATTCGGGATTCTGCTCCTGTGGTTGACCGCCATTCCATGCCTCACACTCTGATGATGTCCAATCATCACTGGGGACACATCTTATGGACATAGAGAATTAATACTATCAGGGAGACGTCGTAGGATAAGTCTATAAAGTCATCTTTTTCTTGATGTATTTTTTTTTAAATTGACTTAAGCTTTCCAAAAAATATGGGCCGGTATTCAGCGTCCAGATGGGAACGAAAAAAATGGTGGTCATAGCCGGATACGAGGCAGTGAAAGAAGCTCTGGTCACCAACGCTGAGGAGTTTGGAGAAAGAGGATTACTGAGAATATTCAAGAAAATGGACAATGAAATGGGTGAGTCCTGAGAGTTTTACTATTAGTGTGGAGTATGAAGAATATACATGGAGCTCAGCTCTTAGACTTCAAAGCCCAATATAGTCCTAAAGTAAATAAAGTAGCAAACCTGTGGTTCCAATTGGATCAGATTCCAGACTATATAGTATGGTAACTATTCCAAAAAATGATAATTTGCTGTAATGAATCTCTTGTCATAAAATGTTGTGCAAACACTAGAAACAAAAACAATAGTACAATAATATTTATCTTTATTTGCACCACGACAATATAGTATGTTGTGCAATAAGGGCTCTGTAGAGAGGGCTCATAGGTCCACCCAAGTGACATCACTGGCAGGTGTCCAAGACTCCCAGGGTTGTAATGTACACTGACCTGTGTCAGGCTCAAGGGGTAGTGGACCCACTGGACCACGCTGACAATGACACAAGCCAACACCTGGGACCGGAGTCTAAGTGGTACCCGGTCTTCACCAGAGCCCGCCGCAAAGCAGGTTGGATTTGCTGCGGCGTGGTACCATTCACACTATCATTACACAGTATTTATCTTTGTGAATCCATAAATTGCATGGAGAAACTGAAATAAATATTAAGCTTCTGTAGGGAAGGGAGAGATCATGTGATGCTGCTCTCTATTGCCATCTCACCTGGTAATGTTAAAGAGTAAAAGGTAATGAAAGATAAAATCAATATATCTAGGAAAAGGTACAAGGGTTAATGGACATCTACCACTAGATTTCTGTCCTGTTATCCATGCGTGTTGTCAGGCTTCTGGGGTAATGAACCCCCTTGACCACTGCGGACGATGACACAAGCCAAAACCTTGGACCGGAATCTTAGCGGCAGATGGTTTTTCACCAAAGCCTGCCGCAAAGCGGGTTGGACTTGCTACGGCCTGGTACCCCCAGGTCATTCCACAGGCGCAACTTTGTCTGCGGTGGCAGCCAAGGCGAGGTACAGAAACAAAAGGCAAGTTTGTGGTCCGTGACAGACAGGAGGTCGAGACAGGCAGTAAAGCTTCAGGGTTGGAGGCAGAGCAGAAGGTCAGAGCTGGTGGCAGAGGAGCGTAAACGGGAATAGGTCACAAAGAGAAGTCAATACACGAGCACAGGGCAACAATACAAGCTTTCTCCAAGGCATATAGCAAGATCCAGCAGGGTGTGCAGGCAGGCTTAAATGATCTTCTGGGAAATGGCCAGGGCCAATTAACGGCGCCCTGGCCCTTTAAATCTTCTAAAGCAAGAGGAAATAAAGACAGGAGCCGGGTAAGGAGCGTGGGCGCCAAACTAGTGGTGGGAGAAAGGCATGGGTGAGCCCCCGACCCACGATATGGGTCTCAGAAGCACAAGTGACAACCTGTGATGTTCTGCAGGAGGCACAGACAGGGTCGGCGTCAGCACTAGGCATGCCTGGGCAAGTGCCGGGGCCCAGAGCTGCTGGGGGGGCCACGTAAGGCTGTACAAAACGACAAAGGGGGGCTGTATCTCATAAATCCATAGGGGGTGAGGGGTGCTTATATAAAATAACCATGAGGGGGCTGTTTGATAAATTAGGGAATGGGAGACTGTTTTAGTTTCTGAATTTTTAATGCCACAACCTAAGTTCATTGCAAAGGGGCCCACTGAGGCTCTGTCGCCCATGGGCCTACTGAAACCTGGAGCCGACCCTGGACACAGAACATCAGTATATTCACAATATTATTGCAATAGAGTAGTATTGCAATATATTGTATGAGTGATCTGACCCCCGAGGTGTGAAGTATCCTAAGGGACCTTAAATACAAAAAAGGAAACATTGAAATACATTAAAATAATAAAAGTTAGGTGTCTCAAGTCCCTGAGTCCTGAAATTACCATCCTACCAAAATATTAAAAACTATTACCCCATTCCTTGAACACCATAACTAAAAAATACAATCCATAAATAATTCAATTCAAAGTTTTTTTTATAGGTATTATAGGTGCCAAAATCGTATAATTGAAAACAGTATCAAAAATGTAAGGGTGTCAGAAAATGGTCTTATGGAGAAAAACTTTTTTTTTTTTTTTAATTTTTACAAGGTGTTAAAGATCCAAGATCATATTGACCCAAAGAATAAGGAGGATGTGTCATTAGGACCCAAAGGTGTAGCCATAAAAACAAAGCCCATAAGAATATGGTGTACTTGCCTTTTTATGCCAATTTTATCACAGTTGGAATTGTTTTCCATAATAAAACAATATAATATACCTTAAAATTAATTTAAAACATTTCTTTTAGGAGTTATTTCTTCTCAAGGTGAAAATTGGAAGATAATGAGAAGATTTACAATAACTACACTTCGGGATTTCGGCATGGGGAAGAGCACCATAGAAGAGAAAATTATTGAAGAATGTGTGCACTTAACTAATAATTTTGCATCCTTTAAAGGTACGGCCTTTAAAACCATGACAACATGACAAGTACAGCACTTCAAGAGTTTGGAAAGCACTGAAAAAATATTCCCAGGGGAACTAATCCCAAGCATGTGGAGATTTATAGCCATTGATGCTCTCTTGGTGGGTTATGGGAGATATGCAAAAATATTTCCCGGAAGGGATAAGGAAAACGTTGCCTCCTAACTACCTTGTAAGGCAGTTGCTTAAACATGAAGCATGACTTTTTTCAGGGAGCCAATGAATTTTGGGGGATAAAAGCTAAACCAGTATATCTGTTTCATAAGAAATAGATTCTCTTGTGTAGATGGTGCTGTTTGATGTCTTTCTATCTCATCAGTACAGTGTAGGAGACTTGAGGTTTCGTTAAAGTCGTTCTTGTGCACCTGGGGTTTAGGGTCCCAAATTCGCTTGTTTGTAGTGTAAAATAAAAGAAAAAACTTGTATACATACCTAGATGTAAGTCTCATGAGGCACATTGGAATCACATCTGCTGATCCCACACTGGTGCCTTTTCCCGCAATGCGGCACATAAATCTCCGCCTTCATTGCAGTGTGCTGTACCTACAGCGCTCGTGCAGTCAAGCTGGGGTGTACTCAACTGGTGTCACTTGACACAGTGTGCAGGCAACGAAGGGAACCAAGAAGGAGGTGAGTATAAAGTTATAATTTTTTTTTTTAAGTGCCTGATTAAATCATAGAGTGCGATTTTGAGACACTAAACCACCGGTCTCTAAACACCTGTAGGTGGTTTACTGTCCCAAATAGTCCTGGCAGGTTCCCTTCAAGGAGACTTTGCCATTAAAGGCTGCCTCTTCAACAATTGCCCATCCCACCCATTTCCAAGGAGTCTTCTTACTTCTCGGACTTAGCCTCTCACCCAGCTAAACCAGTTACCTCCACTACACTTATGAGATGCAAAAACATTGTACAGAGCTGTCTACAGTTGGGAATCTGTTTCTTATGGAATAGATATACTGGTTTTCATCCCGCTTCATGTCATTAGGCTTACGAGATATCCTAGAGGCAATGTTTTCTTTATCCCATTCTGGAAAATGTATTTGCATTTTCCCCTAGGGTTTGCTTTTTGGATGATGTAACTACATGGATCATACCACACAGACTTTCCATAGGGGGGGAAGCTGCTCCGTATGTATGACAACTACTAATGATGATTAGACTAGTTCCTGTAACATAGGGCAGATTTACTTACCCGGTCCGTTCGCGATCCAGCGGCGCGTTCTCTGCACTGGATTCGGGTCCGGCTGGGATTCATCAAGGTAGTTCCTCCACCATCCACCAGATGGCGCTGCTGTGCTGAAAAGCATTTGAGCGCACTCGAGTACACCGAGCCGGACCAAGTGAAGGTAAGCGCGTCCCAAGCGACACATTTCTTTTTTTAAATGCGGCGTTTTTTCCGAATCCGTCGGGTTTTCCCTCGGCTAGGCCCCCCGATTTCCGTTGCGTGCATGCCGGCGCCGATGCGCCACTATTCGATCGCGTGCGCCAAAATCCCGGGGAAATCGGCGCAAATCGGAAATATTCGGGTAACACGTCGGGAAAACGTGAATCGGGCCCTTGGTAAATGACCCCCATAGAGTACATACGATTACATGGCAGACTCCCACGTGGCATATGGTCACAAGGCTTTACCAGATTATAGAGATGAGGATAATACCGAGCTCTGGTGTCTACGGCTCACCTGTGCTGCATACTGTGAGACCTACAGCACATCAGATGCATTGTAGATTCTGGGGCCAAGGATTTTCATGTAATTCACAGTATCAACTGTATATAAAATGTATCTAATTGTTTCTCATTCTTGTCTCTTTAGGGAACCCAGTTGATACCACCATGATCATGAATTCTGCGGTGGCAAATATAATTGTGGTCATTTTACTTGGGAACCGAATGGACTACGAGGACCCTCAATTTAAGAGACTGCTAAGTCTGACGAATGAGAATGTTAGACTTTTGGGGAGTCCAATGGTTTCGGTAACGTCATTTATTTCATTTTTTTGCATAAAATAATATGCAATAACAATAACAAAGAATAGCAATGAGTCAGAGTCAGTTATAAATGTGTCAGGATAAACTTACTTATGGGGATATCTCGGAAAACTTTAATGTGCACTTTAAAAAAATATATAACATATGTTCAGTTTCCCTGCCTGCAGGTTTACTTAAAATTGTTCATATTGTATACAGGGTCATTTGCCATGACATCAAGGCCCTAAATTAATTGACCACGGGACATAACCCCAGTCACATCACTACACGGTGCTAGTTGTATTGTAATTTAAAGCCCTTTAACCGGTTAAGGACCGGGCCCTTTCCTGTTTTTTCATGTCCATTTTTCACTGCCCACCTTCAAAAATCTATAACTTTTTTATTTTTACACGTAAAGAGCTGTGTGACGGCTTGTTTTCTGCGTAACAAATTGTACTTCATAATGATGGTATTAAATATTCCATGCCATGTACTCGGAAGCGGGAAAAAAATTCCAAATGCAATGAAAATGGTGAAAAAACGCATTTGCGCCATTTTCTTGTGGGCTTGGATATTACGTCTTTCACTGAGCGCCCCAAATGACATGTCTACTTTATTCTTTGGGTCGGTACGATTAAGGGGATACCAAATTAGTATAGGTTTTATAATGTTTTCATACATTTACAAAAATTAAAACCTCCTGTACAAAAATAATTTTTTTGATTTTGCCAACTTCTGGCGCTAATAACTTTTTAATACTTTGGTGTACGGAGCTGTGCGTGGTGTAATTTTTTGCGAAATTTGATAATATTTTCAATGATATCATTTTTAGGACTGTACGACCTTTTGATCACTTTTTATAGATTTTTTTAGATTTTTCAAAATGGCAAAAAAGTGCCATTTTCGACTTTGGGCGCTATTTTCAGTTACGGGGTTAAACGCATTGAAAAACCGTTATCATATTTTGATAGATCGGGCATTTTCGGACGCGTCGATACCTGATGTGTTTATGATTTTTACTGTTTATTTATATTTATGTCAGTTCTAGGGAAAGGGGGGTGATTTGAAATTTTAGGTTTTTTTATTATAATTTTTTTTTTTTAACTTTTTTTTATTTTTATTTATACTATTTTTCAGACTCCCTAGGGTACTTTAACCCTAGGTTGTCTGATCGATCCTATCATATACTGCCATACTACAGTATGGCAGTATATGGGGATTTTCTTCCTCATTCATTACAATGTGCTATCAGCACATTGTAATGAAGGGTTTAAAACGAAATAGCCTCGGGTCTTCGGAAGACCCGAGGCTACCATGGAGACGGATCGCTCCGCTATCTGTTTGAGGCTGCCGGCAGCTTTGCCGGCAGCCCACGCTGTAAAAACACCCGCGATCGGTGCTAGCACCGATCGCGGATGTTACTGGTAAGCCTTTGCTGCAATATGCAGCAAAGACTTACCGGCTATGGAGAGGGCTCAGCCCGTGAGCCCTCTCCATGCAGCGCGACGCGACCGCCGCCGTGAATACACGGCGGGCTGTCGCGAACCGGTTAAGTCATGTGACCCGTGTTGTCAAACCTAAATGGGTTCAGGGTCTTTGAACCCCTGTCTTTGATCAGTTGCCCACCCGGCACTAAATCGCAGGTGAAAAACTGGACAATGCTCCTTACCTTGGGTTGGTGCACAGAACAGTAAGACAAACAAAAGAAACTGACAGACAAATAGCAAAGATATACAAACCAAGTCAAAACCAGGATGGCAGCGAGGTACAAAATTGGAATGTAATCGAATAGTCAAAGGTACAAACAAAGGGCCAGAAACATGGCAAAAGCACACTAGAGCATACAAATAACCAAAACAGACACAGAATGAAGTCCAATAGAAGTTTAAATGTAGTGATTGAACACTGCCTCAGCAGCTGATTGGTTCAGCCCCCCGTCCCCCCAGCTGGCACCTGTGACATACCCCCGGCTCTGAGATGCATTAAGATGAAAACTCAGCCCTCTATAGAGCGTACACTTGGATGCTGACACTTACACACAGATTTTGACTGCACTGTATGGAAATCACCAGGTCACTAGGTCTAGAAAAGGTTCTACTATAGGTGACATTCAGCCTAGGACAAGGACACACGGATGTGAAGTGGTGATCTTGACATCATCAGAAATGATTAGACAATTTCAGATCATGTAGAGGAAAAAAACCCAACTAGTAATAGCTGATTGTCGATTTTTGAGTTAGGAAGAAGAATAATCAGGGCAAGGCTTGTGGGCAGAGGCTCGGCAGAGGAATCGGGTAAAATCGGGATACATATTGGGTAAAATAGGGCAAAATGGGACACAAATCCTTCAAATTAAACAAGAGAGGTGATAATAATATCTAAATATCTAAAAAAAATGTTATCCAAAAAAGCCCTAAAATTTTTTTTCAATTATTTTTCCAGCTTTATAACCTATTCCCGTTCCTGGAGTTGTTTCCTGGTAGTCACAAAACAATCATGAAAAATGTTAAAGAACTTTACAAATTTATTGGGAAAACTTTCGTGGAACATCTGAAGAACTTGGATGAAACCGATCAAAGAAGTTTAATTGATGCCTTTCTTGTAAGACAAAAAGAGGTACAGTAAGTTTTTTTGGTGTTTTATAAATGACATTAAAGGAAATCTACCTTCAAAATCCAGCCAGACACTGACTTGTAGATCCAGGCACCATAACTGTGGTAATCTAATATATAAAGCTGAGTGTATGTATGTATGTATGTATGTATGTATGTATGTGTGTATATGAGAATGTATCTCCACTAACAAAATCTGCACCGTTGCATTTAGAATCACCAAATTTTGCACAGCCTGTCTCTGTCACTCAGGGAACATCATAGAATTGGTTTTCAGCCGAAATGTTCACCCTGGGCTTTCCACAGCCCACCATATACAGGAGCCATTGTCTGCTGCTGCTGTGACAGTTACAACCTGAACCGGGATTGGATGCTGTACTGCTACAGCTCATTACAGGTCATATGATTTAATATGAGGTAATATGATAACCTCCATATACAGGGGCCATTGTCTACTGTGGTAAAAAGAAACCAATCACAGTTCAGCTTCTATTCTCTCACAGGTCATTAATATAGGCTCTAAGCTTTGATTGGTTACTATGGGCAATGAGTATAATACAGGTTATGTGTGAGGTAAGATGGATAGGGATTGTCAGGTACAGAGACACAGACAGGGAGATTGAGTGACAGAGAGACAGACAGGGAGAGTGAGTGACAGAGACAGACAGAGAGAGTGAGTGACAGAGAGACAGGCGGGGAGAGTGACTGACAGAGAGAGAGAGGGGGGTGAGTGAGTAGATGAGAGACAGGCGGGAAAGTGAGTGACTGAGAGACAGGAGGGGAGAGTAAGTGATGGAGAGACAGGTGGGGAGAGCGAGTGACAGAGAGACAGGTGGGGAGAGCGAGTGACAGAGAGACAGGCAGGAAGAGTGAGTGACAGAGAGACAGGCGGGGAGAGTGAATGACAGAGAGACAGGTGGGGAGAGTGAGGGACAGAGAGACAGGCGGGGAGAGTGAATGACAGAGAGACAGTTGGGGAGAGTGAGTGACAGAGAGACAGGCAGGGAGAGTGAGTGACAGAGAGACAGGCGGGGAGAGTGAGTGACAGAGAGACAGGCGGGGAGAGTGAATGACAGAGAGACAGGTTGGGAGAGTGAGTGACAGAGAGACAGGCGGGGAGAGTGAGTGACTGAGTGAGAGACAGGCAAGACCGGGAGAGTAACTGAGGGACAGATAGAGATAGTGAGTGAGTGACAGACAGGGAGAGATAGATGCATAGATAGATATATAATATTTGTTTGTTAACCAATTTACTATCTACAGCTAGTCTTCTTACATTGGTTATCCATGGCCTCCTTCCTTCTAAAGTCAACTTTTAAAAATTTCCTAATGAGTCAGAATGGCTCTCGGCATGGTTCTGTTACCTGTGCCCCTGCATGCTGTAGCTTCATAGTTTCCCCCTCCCCTCTGCTTCCTGAGCACTCCCCCCTCCCGCACCGCCTGATGTAATCTCACTGTAGCAGAGGAAGTTTCAACACGCAGTGGGGCACATTTACGAACAATGTAGGAAACTGCACTAAAATTGCTCTGGCAGTGGATAATACTCAGTGTGCCTAATTCATCAAAAACGTGCGCCAGAAATCATGAATCTGGTGCTTCCCTGCACTGGCCTGACAGAGTTCACAAACTTTTTTTGTAGTGCACCTTTAACATAGGGCGCGCAACAGACTTTGCATGATAAATTTGGCGCACGATCCAATGCCTAGTGCAGCTGTGTCACAAAATGATCGCGTCAGAAAACTGGCGCAAAGCCCTTAGTAAATGTGCCCCATTGTATCACGATTCTGCACTGATCCTGCTTTCTATCTCCCTCTAGTGGCAAGTATGCAGATTGCTTCCTGTCATGATTCTGCATTCTGACTCTCTCTGGTGGCGAATATGCAGATTGTTCACTGAATTCTCTCCGATGCTGGTGCTCTGCACTGCAGCCCTATCCAGCAACTTCCTTCTGAGCTCACGTGATCACTTGGGCTATAAATGTGTTTCCTGAGCCAATTGTCTTTGCTTGAGTAACAGCTCTCTACCGTATACTCCAGTCCTGTGTCTGCTCCGTTTGCTCCGTGCACTTGTGTGCTCCAGGACCTCTGTTTGTGTCCACTGCTCCGCAACCTGTTCTGGGTACTGCCTCTAGCACTGAGCCCACTTGCTTGTTCTTGGCCTCCAGCCTCCTACCTGCCACCACTGGTTGAAGTACCACTATCTGCCTCTTTCCTGAGCCCTCTCCATAGCCGGTAAGTATTTGCTGCATATTGCAGCAAAGGCTTACCAGTAACACCCGCGATCAGTGCATGTTTTTCCGCTGATCGCCGCCGGCGGCTTCAAAAATCTTTCTGGGGATCGTTGCTCCAGGTGACGTCATCGAGGAGCGGCAATCCGTCGCCATGGCAGCCTGGGGTCTTCCGAAGACCCGAGGCATCTTCGGGTTAACCCATTCATTACAATGTGCAATTTAACACAGCTGTTTCCCCATTTATTAATATTTAGCACAGAAACCCTTAATTCATTAATGAAGCAGAGTGGCACCCCCAACAATAATTCATATGTATTCACCTGCGCCAATGAAATATAATGATAATTAATAAGAAGGGCTGCTGTAGCTTATATTGATTAATATGGAAGGTGGACTGAACTCTTAAAGTCTAACAGCCTTCTACTGTTCAGCAGCAGCCCCCCACCTGCATTCTTGTAGCTTCCACCTCCACCTAAGCTTCTTTCACATTGCCGGATTCAGTTGCGGATGACATTACCGCACCGCCGCATCACAGAGTGTGCACCAGCAGAGCACACAGACATGTCTCTGCCTGCACAGTTTTTATAATCTATTGAATGTGTGTAATAAAGGAAACCAACCACCTAAAAATTAACACTCACCCCCGCTCCTCTTCACTTTGATCCCTGCGCTGTGTGTCGCTAATCTTGACACGCCAAGATTACCTAGAAAACAAACTTAGAATTAGCAGCATGGAGTGCGGGGACAAGATGTCTGGAGCTCCGGGCTGCTAATTAAACACGCTCCTTGTCACATCCCATGCTGGGAGTCCGAATAGAATTATTGATCACAAATTGATTTATTGAATTCAGACAAGCTAACTACGCATTTCAGGAGTGAATCACTCTCTTCATCAGGTACTTAAAGCACACTGGGGCAAATTTACTTACCCGGTCCATTCGCGATCCATCGGCGCGTTCTGTGTGGAGGATTCGGGTCTTCCGGCGATTCATTATGATGTCCACTAGGTGTAGCTGCTGCGCTGAAGTCTGTCGGGGTGCACTGGAGTTCACGATCCATTGCTGGGTGCTGGTAAGCGCATGTCCAGCGACACATTTTTTTTTAAATGCGGGTTTTTTTCCGAATCCGTCGGGTTTTCGTCCGGGCACGCCCCCCGATTTCCATCGCGTGCACGCCGGCGCCGATGCGCCACAATCCGAAGGTGCGCCAAAAACCCGGGCAATTTAGGGAAAATCGGCGCAAAATGGAAAAATTTGGGTAACCCACAGAAAAACGCGTTTCGGGCCCTTAGTAAATGACCCCCACTATCTTTTCTCACTACAATTTGACTTTTTGGAAAAAATGGGCATTTGCCCTATTGGATCGTCATACTGTCTCTTCTCTCCTTTAATTTTTTTTACAATATTGTAAAAGACACACATGCAATTGTTCATGTTCTCCTGTCATAAGCCTGCAGTCTGCATGGCTGACAGATGAGGGCACCCTCCACCCTGGGCACAGTTGTAACCCATGCGTCCAGGATGGTTGAGGCATGCTGATATCTTATAACTAGAGATGAGCGAACATACTCGTCCGAGCTTGATGCTCGTTCGAGCATTAGCGTACTCGAAACTGCTCGTTGCTCGGACGAGTATTTCGCCAGCTCGAGAAAATGGCATCTCCCGCCGTTGTGATTTTTGGCGGCCAGAAACAGAGCCAATCACAAGCCAGGAGACTCTGCACTCCACCCAGCATGACGTGGTACCCTTACACGTCGAAAGCAGTGGTTGGCTGGCTTGATCAGGTGACCCTAGAATAGACTAGCCCCTGCCCGCGCTGCTCGGATCATTCTCTGTCTGGATGCCGCTAGGGAGAGAGCTGCTGCTGGTCAGGGAAAGCGTTAGGCTGTTCTATTAGAATAGTGTTAGGCAGGAGTGATTCTACAAGAGCCCAACAGCCCTTCTTAGGGCTACAATAACGTTATATATTTACTTTTCTTTGGTTTGCTTGTGGCTGGGCTTGCTGCCACTAGTAGTGCAGCTAGTACCATATTGTGAGTAATTTGCAGGGAGACTTGCGACCTTTGTGTTTAGCTCTTAGTGACACACATATCCACCTCAAACACCAAAGTGGGACAATTTATTAGGGGTTTGATTAGAATTAGGCAGAGTCTGCTGATTTATTTTTTTTTTACGTTTATTTCTTTTTATAACTCAAAGTAATCTGGCAAAGCAGTGTGCTTTCAGTGTAGGCTAGAAAATAGCCATAGGAGAACCCCAACGGCTTATTTAGGCCTACAATAGCGTTATATTTTACTTTTTTTTGGTTTGCTTGTGGCTGGGCTTTCTGCCACTAGTAGTGCAGCTAGTACCATATTGTGAGGAATTTGCTGGGAGACTTGCGACCGTTGTGTTTAGCTCTTAGTGACACACATATCCACCTCAAACACCGAAGTGGGACAATTTATTAGGGGTTTGCTTTGATTTATTTTTTTTTACGTTTATTTCTTTTTATAGCTCAACGTCATCAGGCACAGCACAAAATCCAGTTGTGTGCTGTCAGTGTACGTTAGAAACTAGCCATAGCAATAGGATAGCATCGTTTTGTTTAAAAAAAAAAAATTTTAAGTTTACACTTTAATTTTGAAAATGTTTAACCCGAGGGCTAGGGGTAGAGGACGAGGGCATGGACGTGGGCGTCCAACTACTGCAGGGGTCAGAGGCCGTGGTCCTGGGTGGGGTGAGACACCACCTGCTGATGAGGGAGCAGGGGAACGCCGCAGAGCTACACTCCCTAGGTTCATCATGTCTCAAGTTACTGGGACTCGTGGTAGAGCACTGTTGAGGCCAGAACAGTGCGAAGAGGTGATGTCGTGGATTGCGGACAATGCTTCTAGCCATTTGTCCACCAATCAGTCTTCCATGCAGTCCACCCATGTCACCGAAATCAGCACTCCTCCAGCTCCTCCACCTCAGCCTCCTTCCCCCCAGTCTGCCCCCTCCCAGCAAAATTTGCCATTTGAACCGGCATACTCTGAGGAACTGTTTTCTGGACCCTTCCCACAGTCACAAACCACTTGTCCGGTTGCTGCCGAGCTATTTTCCGATGCCCAGGTTTTCCACCGGTAACAGTCTGTGGGTGATGATGACATTATTGACGTAGTGGAAAAAGTGTGTAAAGAGGTGTCGGACGATGAGGAGACACGGTTGTCAGACAGTGGTGAAGTTGTTGTCAGGGCAGGAAGTCCGAGGGGGGAGCAGACTGAGGGATCGGAGGATGATGAGGTGACAGACCCAAGCTGGGTTGATAGGCCGGGTGAACACAGTGCTTCTGAGACGGAGGCGAGTCCTATAGCAGAACAGGTTGGAAGAGGCAGTGGTGGGGCCAGACGGAGAGGCAGGGCCAGAGCTGGTGCATCAGCGCCAAATGTTTCACGTAGTCAAGCTCCCGTGGCGAGGGCTAGATTTTCAGAAGTCTGGAGGTTCTTTAAAGAAACACCGGATGACCAAATGACTGTGGTGTGCAACCTGTGCCAAACCAGGATCAGCAGGGGTTCCACCACTACTAGCTTAACTACCACCAGTATGCGCAGGCATATGAATGCTAAACACCCCACTCAATGGCTCCAAGCCCATTCACCTCCGGCCGGGCACACCACTGCTCCTTCCCCTGTGTCATCTGCTAGTCAGCCCCCTGCCCAGGACCCCGGCCCAAACACCTCCCATGCGAAAACCCCATCTTCGCCTCCACGATCCTCCACAGCAGCCACCAACGTTCAGCTCTCCATACCCCAGACGCTGGAGCGCAAAAGGAAGTATAGTGCAACCCACCCACACGCTCAAGCCCTCAACGTCCACATCTCCAAACTGCTTAGCCTGGAGATGCTGCCCTATAGGCTGGTAGAGACCGAGGCCCTTCAAAACCTCATGGCGGCGGCCGCCCTCGGTATTCGGTCCCCAGCCGCAACTACTTTTCCTGATATGCCGTCCCAGCCCTGCACAAGCACGTGTCAGACAACATCATCCGTGCCCTGACCAACGCCGTTTCTGACAAGGTCCACCTGACCACGGACACGTGGACGAGTGCTGCCAGGCAAGGCCACTATATATTGCTGACGGCACATTGGGTTAACTTGGTGGAGGCTGGGACCGAGTCTGACCCTAGGGCTGGTCATGTACTGCCGACGCCGAGGATTGCGGGGCCTACCTCGGTCTAGGTCTCAAAGGCCTACTATGCCTCCTCCTCCTCCCACCCCTCTTCCACCTCCGAATTACCATCCGTGGGCATGGCGCCATCAGTCGGTAGCTCTAGGCACAGCAGTAGTGCCATCACTAAGCGACAGCAAGCGGTGCTCAAACTGCTGAGCATAGGCGATAAAAGGCACACCACCCAAGAGCTATTATAGGGCATCACAGCGCAGACTGATCTGTGGCTGGCACCGCAGTAGTGCCATCACTAAGCGACAGCAAGCGGTGCTCAAACTGCTGAGCATAGGCGATAAAAGGCACACCGCCCAAGAGCTATTATAGGGCATCACAGCGCAGACTGATCTGTGGCTGGCACCGCTGAACCTGAAGCCAGGCATGGTTGTGTGTGACAACGGCCGTAACCTGGTGGCGGCTCTGCAACTCGGTAGACTGACATATGTGCCATGCCTGGCCCATGTGTTAAATCTCATAGTTCAGCGTTTCCTCAAGACATACCCCAATCTGTCTGATTTGCTCACGAAGGTGCGCCGCATCTGTGCGCATTTCAGGAAGTCCAGCACAGATGCTGCCACTCTCAGGGCAGCGCAGCGACACCTCCAACTGCCCGCTCACCGACTGTTGTGCGACGTGCCCACGAGGTGGAATTCAACATTAACCATGTTATCCAGAGTTTACCAGCAGCGCAGAGCGATTGTAGACTGCCAGATGGCAACTTCCACCAGAACTGGTAGTCAGGTCAGTCAGCTTCCTCAAGTCTACAATGAGGAGTGGACGTGGATGTCTTATATCTGTCAGGTGCTGAGTAACTTTGAGGAGTCAACACAGATGGTCAGTGGCGAAGCCGCCATCATCAGCCTCACCATCCCGCTGCTTGGCCTGTTGAAAAACTCTCTGGTCAGCATGAAGTCGGAAGCTTTGCGCTCGTCACAAGAGACGGGGGAAGAAGATTCCCTTGTTGATAGCCAAAGCACCCTTAGGTCTGTTTCTCAGCGCATATCGGAGGAGGTGGAGGAGGATGAGGAGGAAGAGGAGGAGAATGTTGGTGAGACAGAAGAGGGGACCATTGTTCAGTCCTTCACTGTTCAGCGTGTATGGGCAGAAGAAGAGGAGTTGGAGGAGTTGGAGGAGGAGGAAATGGATAGTCAGGCCAGTGAAGGGAGTGAATTCTTGCGCGTTGGGACTCTGACGCATATGGCAGATTTCATGCTAGGCTGCCTATCCCGTGACCCTCGCGTTCAAAGAATTTATTCCAGCACCGATTACTGGGTATTCACTCTCCTGGACCCACGGTACAAGCAAAATCTTTCCACTCTCATCCCTGGAGAGGAAAGGAGTGTGAGAATGCATGAATACCAGCAGGCCCTGGTGCACAAGCTGAAACAGTATTTCCCTTCTGACAGCGCTAGCGGCAGAGGGCGTAGTTCTGCGGGACAAGTAGCTAGGGAGAGTAGGCGAGCAGGCAGCTTGTCCAGCACTGGCAGGGGTACGCTTTACAAGGCCTTTGCCAGTTTTATGTCACCCCAGCAAGACACTGTCACCTGTCCCCAGTCTCGGCAGAGTAGGGCTGATCTTTACAGAAAGATGGTGAGGGAGTACGTAGCTGACCATACCATCGTCCTAAATGATCACACAGCTCCCTACAACTACTGGGTTTCAAAGCTGGACATGTGGCACGAACTGGCGCTGTACGCCTTGGAGGTTCTTGCCTGCCCTGCCGCTAGCGTCTTGTCCGAGCGGGTTTTCAGTGCAGCTGGTGGCATCATCACCGATAAGCGTACACGCCTGTCGACTGACAGCGCTGACAGGCTGACGCTTATCGAGATGAATAAAGCCTGGATTTCTCAGAATTTCCATTCTCCACCAGGTGAAAGAAGCTCAACCTGAATAATGTATGCACTCCTCCTCCCCACTGTCCTCCTTCTCCTCCTCTTTGTACACTAAAGCAGAGGAAACTGGCTATTTTTTGCCAGGGCCAACTGGCTCTAGCTATAGTACTCTATGTATTTAATTTTTCTGGAGGGCCACCTACCCGGTCCTCTGTTTTAAAATTTTTTGGGAGTGCCACATACAGCCACTCAATCTATTTAATTTTTCTGGAGGACCACCTACCTGCTCCTCTGGTTTGAAAACTTTTTTGGACTGCCACATACAGGCACTATCCAAATTAAATTGTCTCCATAGCAGCCTCCACACGTCGTCTTTTTAGCTGGCTCCACACGTTGTCTCCATTGCTACCTCCACACGTCATCGCCATAGCTGCCTCCAAAAGTCGTCCTTATAGCTGCCTCCATACATGGTCCCCTTATCAAACGAGCTGTGTCAGGCAGAATTTTGGGTTGTTTTCATGGCTTCCACATCAAACTTGTTAACTTTGTCGCCACCCTGCTGTGTAATCTACAAAATATACTGGCAAACTTTTATCATTTACCGATATTATTTCAGCGCTTCTTGCGCATCTGTTTACTGTCAGGGTCGCTAGGGAGAATGCTGGGATTTCTGGTTCTTCTGCTGGTGCCGGCAGCGTTCTCCGACCCCCGGCACGTATCCGCGCAAACTCCACCTCTCGTCCCGGGCAGCGGCTGCTAAGATCTCGCGCTGTCTAGGAGTTGTGTTCGGAACTGCTGGGACTTGTGGTACCTCTGCATGATGCCTGGTTGTTCTGTACCATGAGGGCTTAATTCCCAGAAGCTGTCCAGCTCCTATCAGGTTCTGGAGGTGGAGTTCTAGCTGCATAAATTGCAGCCTCACTAGTCACCTGTGCCAGTGTTTGAAATCCCTTCTCCACTCGCTCAGCATTAGGTTTGACTTGCTCTGTATCCGTATCTGTATCGTTGTTGACCTCGGCTCGTTTTTTACATAGACTCTTTGCCTTCTGATTTTGCTATTGACGTACCCTCTCGTTGTGAATCCGGCTAGTTTACCATTCTTTTGTGTTTTATGTTTTGTCAGTCTGTGTGTGTTTTCCTTCCCTCACTTAAGCAAGTGTATTTCGAGTCTTCAAGTAGTCGCCCCACGGTTTAGCGTGGGGGGGCTATAGGAAGGGACAGGGGTTGGGGCAAGCTCAGGGCACACTTTCCCCTGTCCTTTGTGTTACCCAATCCTAACAGAAACACTGGCCACACATAGGTCTGCATCCTGTATATGACCTGCTACATTCACTCCTTCCATGGAGACTTTGTCAGCTGTGGTCGCTCAGGTCCAGACCTTAACTCAGCATGTTCAGAGTCTGTCTGCCCGTCTTCAGATGCAGGTTTTGGGGCAGACAACACCGCAGGCTCCATCACCACCTGCACCAGAACCTAAGGTTCCTCTCCCTGACTTGTTTTATGGTGACCGCAAGAAATTTTTTTCATTTAGAGAGGGATGTAAACTTTATTTTTCTTTACGCCCTCACTCATCGGGCACCGAGACACAAAGGGTGGGCGTGGTCATTTCTCTTTTGCGCGGTGATCCGCAAAATTGGGCCTTTTCTCTCCCACCTGACTCTCCATCCCGCTCTTCTCTTGACGCTTTGTTTTCTTCATTAGGCCAGATTTATGACGAACCTGACCGCCGGGCACTGGCAGTTTCCCACCTTAGATCTCTGTGTCAGGGAAAATTGACGGCGGAAGATTATTGTGCCCAATTCAGACAGTATGTGACTGACTCGCAATGGAACGACTGTGCCCTAAGAGACCAATTTATGTCCGGACTGTCAGACCGAGTACAGGACTTAGTCTTAGCTTATGCCGAGCCTCAGACATTAGATGAAGCTATGACTCTGGTCGTCCGAGTTGATCGTCGCTTAAGATCCAGGCGATCACCTCGGGTGTCCCCTGACTGTCAGCCAGCGGCCAGTCTGCCTCCAGGCCGTCAAGAATGGGAATCCATGGAGCTGGATAGCATCTCTCCTGCACAGCAGAAGCAACATCGAATAAGACGCCATCTTTGTTTCTACTGTGGAAGTCCTGATCATCAGATACACACCTGTTCCAAGAGGCAGCAGCAGGAAAAACTTCCGCTCCTAAGCAGTAATCGAGGGGACTGCTTAGGAGCTCAGGTACTCCCAGTTGTGTCTAGAATGTATTTACCTTGTCGGGTTAAGTTTCAATCTGTTTCCTGTACTGGACGCGCCTTCTTGGATTCAGGCGCTGCAACTAATTTAATTGATTATAATTTTGTCTCTCAATTTTGCATGTCTTTGATTCCATTGTCCACTCCTATCCAGATGTCGGGTGCGGATTTGACCCCTCTACAGGCAGGGTTGATTAAATTCCGAACCCCGCAGATAAAGCTTATGGTAGGAGCTATGCATGAAGAATGGTGTTCTTTCCTAGTTATGGAAAATTTGTCTGAAAATGTCATTCTTGGCCTACCCTGGCTCCGGATCCATAATCCGGTAATTAATTGGGAAACTCTGGAGCTGGTTCATTGGGGTCCTCACTGTAAGGATCACCTGACCAGAGTTTCATTATGTACAGTAATGGCGGAAGATCAGAGTCTTCCAGGTTTTCTCTCTGATTACTCAGATGTGTTTTCTAAACCCTTGTCCCAAGTCCTTCCTCCTCACAGGGAGTTTGATTGTAAAATTGACCTTCTTCCTGATGCTAGATTGCCAAAGGGTCGTATATATAACCTGTCGGTACCAGAACGGGAGTCACTGAAGAGTTATATTGATGAAAGTTTGGCAATCGGACATATCCGTCCCTCTGAGTCGCCCACTGGGGCCGGGTTCTTTTTTGTTGAGAAGAAAGATGGTGGTTTACGGCCGTGTATTGATTATCGAGGATTAAATAAGATAACGGTAAAAAACTCAGGTCCTCTCCCCTTGATCCCGGATCTCTTAAATCAGGTTTCTGGGGCCCAAGTTTTCTCTAAATTAGATCTCAGAGGGGCTTATAACCTGATTCGGATCCGGGAAGGGGATGAGTGGAAGACCGCATTTAATACACCTTTGGGACACTTTGAATACCTGGTTATGCCCTTTGGTTTGAGTAATGCCCCAGCGTTGTTCCAGGGGTTTATGAACTCCATTTTTCATGATTATATCGGTATGTTTATGGTGGTGTATCTGGACGATATTTTGATTTTCTCTCCTGATATGATTTCTCACCAGCAACATCTCCGCCAGGTACTTACCAGGTTGCGCAAAAACCACCTCTTCGCTAAGCTGGAAAAGTGTGTTTTTTGCGTCCAGAAGGTTTCCTTCTTAGGTTATGTTGTTACTCCCTCTGATGTACAGATGGATCCGAGTAAGGTTCAGGCGCTCACGGACTGGGTTCGGCCTACCAATCTTAAGGCCCTACAACGTTTTTTAGGTTTCGCTAACTATTATCGCAACTTTATTAAGAACTTTTCCGTGATTGCCAAACCCCTCACGGATCTAACCCGTAAGGGTGCTGATCTGAACAATTGGTCCCCTGCCGCTTGCTCTGCGTTTGAAACTCTAAAAGTGGCATTCTCGTCAGCCCCAGTTTTGGTTCAACCTGACCTCTCTCTACCGTTTGTTGTGGAGGTAGATGCCTCAGAGGTTGGAGTAGGTGCAGTGTTGTCTCAGGGGTCCTCCACTCTCACCAAACTTAGGCCCTGTGCATATTTCTCTAGAAAGTTTTCTTCTTGTGAGAGGAATTATGATATTGGTAATCGAGAGCTCCTTGCCATTAAGTGGGCATTTGAAGTCTGGCGACACTTTTTGGAGGGAGCTCTTCATCCGATAACTGTGCTCACGGATCATAAGAACTTGGTATATTTGGATACTGCTAAGCGTTTGAACTCACGTCAGGCTAGGTGGGCCTTGTTTTTCTCTCGCTTTAATTTTGTGGTCACCTACCGACCTGGGTCAAAAAATGTGAAGGCTGATGCCTTGTCCCGTAGCTTCGGGACTCCTGAGCTTCCAGAGACTACGGACAGTAATATTTTGTCTCCAGGTGTTGTGTTGGCAGCTGTCTCCTCCCACCTCTCCTCTCAAATTTTAGCAGGACAAAAATCTGCACCCAAAGACCTTCCGGAAGGCAAATTATTTGTTCCTCTTTCTTGTCGTTTGAGAGTGTTGGAGGAGACGCATTGCTCAGTATTGGCAGGTCATCCGGGAATGCGGAGTACCTTGGATCTCTTAAAGAGAAGTTACTGGTGGCCTCACATGACTAATGATGTGCACGCATTTGTCCAAGCCTGTCAGGTCTGTGCGCGAGGAAAGACTCCCAGGAGACATCCTGAGGGGCCTCTTCTTCCGCTTCCAGTTCCCACCAGGCCATGGTCTAAAGTGTCAATGGATTTTGTCACTGATCTGCCAGCATCTCAAGGCTATACAGTGATTTGGGTGGTAGTGGACCGTTTCTCCAAGATGGGACACTTTGTTCCATTAAAAAAGTTACCTTCAGCTGAAGAATTGGCTGATTTGTTTATACAGAATATTGTACGCCTCCATGGTATACCAGAGGATATTGTGTCAGATAGGGGCGTACAATTTGTTTCCAGATTTTGGCGAGCATTTTGTTCTAGACTGGAAGTTAATTTGTCGTTCTCGCCGGCGTTTCACCCTGAGACTAATGGTCAGTCTGAGAGAATGAATCAGGAGATGATTCAATATCTGCGACTCTTTGTCTCGGACAGTCAGGACCAGTGGGTGAAATTCCTTCCGTTGGCAGAATTTGCTATTAATAATCACTGTAGTTCTTCCACTCAGGTTTCTCCGTTTTTCTGCAATTATGGTTTTCATCCTCGTTTCTCCTTTTCTTCTGTGCCTGTCTCTAATATTCCTCGGGCGGAAACTATTACATCCAAGTTGCGCACGCTCTGGTCGCAAGTTCAGGAGAATATTCAGAGGGCACAAAATTCTATGGTCCAACAGGCTCAGAGAAGGCGCACTAACTCCGATACGTTTGTGGTGGGGGATAAAGTGTGGTTATCAACAAAAAACCTTAAATTGAAGGTCCCCTCTTTGAAGTTTGCGCCCAGGTTTGTAGGTCCATTTGTTGTTACTGAAATTGTTAACCCGGTTTCCTTCAAGATTACTCTTCCAGCAGGGTGGCGGGTTCATAACACCTTCCATAAGAGTCTTCTGAAGCGGTATGTTGAGCCTGTTTTGCCTCTTCCTGACCCTCCTTCTCCATCTATTGTGGAGGGGAATCTGGAATTCGAGGTGGAAAAAGTTGTGAATTCCAGATGGGTAGGTAACTCCCTGCAGTACCTGGTCCATTGGAAAGGTTTTGGTCCTGAGGATAGGTCTTGGGTTCCGGCTAGGGATGTTAATGCTCCACTGTTACTCAGGTTATTTCATCAGGCCTATCCTCAGAAGCCATCTTTAAGATCTAGGGGTCCGAAGGCCCCCCGTCAGGGGGTGGTGGTACTGTCAGGGTCGCTAGGGAGAATGCTGGGATTTCTGGTTCTTCTGCTGGTGCCGGCATCATTCTCCGACCCCCGGCGCGTATCCGCGCAAACTCCACCTCTCGTCCCGGGCAGCGGCTGCTAAGATCTCGCGCTGTCTAGGAGTTGTGTTCGGAACTGCTGGGACTTGTGGTACCTCTGCATGATGCCTGGTTGTTCTGTACCATGAGGAGTTAATTCCCAGAAGCTGTCCAGCTCCTATCAGGTTCTGGAGGTGGAGTTCTAGCTGCATAAATTGCAGCCTCACTAGTCACCTGTGCCAGTGTTTGAAATCCCTTCTCCACTCGCTCAGCATTAGGTTTGACTTGCTCTGTATCCGTATCTGTATCGTTGTTGACCTCGGCTCGTTTTTGACATAGACTCTTTGCCTTCTGATTTTGCTATTGACGTACCCTCTCGTTGTGAATCCGGCTAGTTTACCATTCTTTTGTGTTTTATGTTTTGTCAGTCTGTGTGTGTTTTCCTTCCCTCACTTGAGCAAGTGTATTTCGAGTCTTCAAGTAGTCGCTCCACGGTTTAGCGTGGGGGGGCTATAGGAAGGGACAGGGGTTGGGGCAAGCTCAGGGCACACTTTCCCCTGTCCTTTGTGTTACCCAATCCTAACATTTACATTCCCCTCACCCGCCATAACCCAAACTTATAAGAACACTACTACACTTGATCTTATACAAAAGGTTCTTAGAAGTGCTGTTTGGGGAGTAGCCTAGAGACAGGGGCTTGGATTGGCGAAAGCTCGCCTGGCAGCGGAGCGCCAGCTCCATCCCAAGATCCAACTAACATAGTTTTAACTGCAGCACCTTTAATCTACTACTAGTTCACTGCCTCCATACATGGTCCCCTTATCAAACGAGCTGTGTCAGGCAGAATTTGGGGTTGTTTTCATGGCTTCCACATCAAACTTGTTAACTTTGTCGCCATCCTCCTGTGTAATCCACAAAATATACTGGCAAACTGTTATCATTTACCGATATTATTTCAGCACTTCTTGCTCACCTCCTTTGGTGTCGCCATGACACTCTCTAGCCTGCCGCTGCCTCTGCATGCCGTCCCCTATAGTGTCAGGGTCAATTATTGGATGTTTTACATGCTATCTAGCCTCATTCGGTCACTCTGTCATGGCCATGCTGTTGCCCATAATTTTGGCATAATGGTGCGATTAAGCAGCCTCAGAGGCATCCATGCATGCTGCCCCTGCTGTTTCCTGACCATTTCCGTGGAGTCTCCCATTGACTTCAATGGGGCTCGTTATTCAAGACGAGCACTCGAGCATCGGGAAAAGTTTGTCTCGAATAACGAGCACCCGAGCATTTTAGTGCTCGCTCATCTCTACTTATAACTAAAGAAAAGTTTACTGCATGTCTTAGATTTCTGCACTGCACTCACTCACTTTTTATGTTGATTTATTTTTCAGGATGCAGGAAATTCCCATTCATATTTCCATAATGAGAACCTAGCAAAACTAGTAAGAAACTTATTTACAGCCGGAATGGAGACAACCTCCACCACCCTCCGCTGGGGATTTCTTCTCATGATACAGTATCCAAACATCCAAGGTACAAAGACAAGAGACGGGGTTCCAGATTGGATGGAAATGGAACTCAAACATAGACAATGATCTAAATCACTAGTTCTTGAATGCTGCAGCTGCAGACAGAAGTTACAACTTATAACCACTTAACACATGTTATAACAATCACCTCTCATGATATCACAACAGCATATCTCCTCCCCCTCCCTGTACAATGACCTCTATATAGAAAACACTGACCCATCATTACATCACTACTAACAATAGATGAGGTCACAGATTATCTCCTCCCCCTCCTGTACAATGACCTCTATATAGAAAACACTGACCCATCATTACATCACTACTGACAATAGATGAGGTCACAGATTATCTCCTCCCCCTCCTGTACAATGACATCTATATAAATAACACTGACCCATCATTACATCACCATTGACAATAGATGATGTCACAGCTTATCTCCTCCCCCTCCCTGTACAATGACCTCTATATAAATAACACTGACCCATCATTACATCACTACTGACAATAGATGATGTCACAGCTTATCTCCTCCCCCTCTCTGTACAATGACCTCTATATAGATAACACTGACCCATTATTACATCACTACTGACAATAGATGATGTCACAGCTTATCCCCTCCCCCTCCCTGTACAATGACCTCTATATAAATAACACTGACCCATCATTACATCACTACTGAAAATAGATGATGTCACAGCTTATCTCCTCCCAATCCCTGTACAATGACCTCTATATAGATAACACTGACCCACCATTACATCAATACTGACAATAGATGATGTCACAGCTTGTCTCCTCCCCCTCTCTGTATAATGACCTCTATTTAGATAACACTGACCCATCCTTACATTACTACTGACAATAGATGATGTCACAGCTTGTCTCCTCCCCCTCTCTGTATAATGACCTCTATATAGATAACACTGACCCATCATTACATCACTACTGACAATAGATGATGTCACAGCTTATCTCCTCCCCCTCCCTGTACAATGACCTCTATATAGATAACACTGACCCATCATTACATCACTACTGACAATAGATGATGTCACAGCTTATCTCCTCCCCCTCCCTGTACAATGATATCTATATAGATAACACTGACCCATCATTACATCACTACTGACAATAGATGGTGTCACAGCTTATCCCCTCCCCCTCCCTGTACAATGACCTCTATATAGATATCACTGACCCATCGTTACATCACTACTGACAATAGATGATGTCACAGCTTATCTCCTCCCCCTCCCTGTACAATGACCTCTATATAGATAACACTGACCCATCATTACATCACTACTGACAATAGATGATGCCACAGCTTATCCCCTCCCCCTCCTCCCTGTACAATGACCTCTATATAGATAACACTGACCCATCATTACATCACTACTGACAATAGATGATGTCACAGCTTATCTCCTCCCCCTCCTTGTACAATGACCTCTATATAGATAACACTGACCCACCATTACATCACTACTGACAATAGATGATGTCAAAGCTTATCCCCTCCCCCTCCCTTTACAATGACCTCTATATAGATAATACTGACCCATTATTACATCACTACTGACAATAGATGATGTCACAGCTTATCTCCACCCCCTCCCTGTACAATGACCTCTATATAGATAACACTGACCCATCATTACATCACTACTGACAATAGATGATGCCACAGCTTATCCCCTCCCCCTCCTCCCTGTACAATGACCTCTATATAGATAACACTGACCCACCATTACATCACTACTGACAATAGATGATGTCAAAGCTTATCCCCTCCCCCTCCCTTTACAATGACCTCTATATAGATAATACTGACCCATTATTACATCAATACTGACAATAGATGATGTCACAGCTTATCTCCTTCCCCTCCGTGTACAATGTTCTCTATATAGATAACACTGACCCATAATTACATCACTACTGACAATAGATGATGTCACAGCTTATCCCCTCCCCCTCCTTCTACAATGACCTCTATATAGATAATACTGACCCATCATTACATCACTACTGACAATAGATGATGTCACAGCTTATCCCCTCCCCCTCCTTCTACAATGACCTCTATATAGATAATACTGACCCATCATTACATCACTACTGACAATAGATGATGTCACAGCTTATCTCCTCCCCCTCCCTGTACAATGACCTCTATATAGAAAACACTGACCCATCATTACATCACTACTAACAATAGATGAGGTCACAGATTATCTCCTCCCCCTCCTGTACAATGACCTCTATATAGAAAACACGGACCCATCATTACATCACTACTGACAATAGATGAGGTCACAGATTATCTCCTCCCCCTCCTGTACAATGACATCTATATAAATAACACTGACCCATCATTACATCACTATTGACAATAGATGATGTCACAGCTTATCTCCTCCCCCTCCCTGTACAATGACCTCTATATAAATAACACTGACCCATCATTACATCACTACTGACAATAGATGATGTCACAGCTTATCTCCTCCCCCTCCCTGTACAATGTCCTCTATATAGATAACACTGACCCATCATTACATCACTACTGACAATAGATGATGTCACAGCTTATCTCCTCCCCCTCCCTGTACAATGACCTCTATATAGATAACACTGACCCATTATTACATCACTACTGACAATAGATGATGTCACAGCTTATCTCCTCCCCCCTCCCTGTACAATGAACTCTATATAGAAAACACTGACCCATCATTACATCACTACTGACAATAGATGATGTCACAGCTTATCCCCTCCCCCTCCCTGTACAATGACCTCTATATAAATAACACTGACCCATCATTACATCACTACTTACAATAGATGATGTCACAGCTTATCTCCTCCCCCTCCCTGTACAATGACCTCTATATAGATAACACTGACCCATTATTACATCACTACTGACAATAGATGATGTCACAGATTATCTCCTCCCCCCTCCCTGTACAATGAACTCTATATAGAAAACACTGACCCATCATTACATCACTACTGACAATAGATGATGTCACAGCTTATCTCCTCCCCCTCCCTGTACAATGACCTCTATATAGATAACACTGACCCATCATTACATCACTACTGAAAATAGATGATGTCACAGCTTATCTCCTTACCCTCTGTGTACGATGTCCTCTCTATAGATAACACTGACCCATCATTACATCACTACTGACAATACATGATGTCACAGCTTATCTCCTCCCCGTCCCTGTACAATGACCTCTATATAGATAACACTGACCCATCATTACATCACTACTGACAATAGATGATGTCACAGCTTATCTCCTTCCCCTCCCTGTACAATGACCTCTATATAGATAACACTGACCCACCATTACATCAATACTGACAATAGATGATGTCACAGCTTGTCTCCTCCCCCTCTCTGTATAATGACCTCTATTTAGATAACACTGACCCATCCTTACATTACTACTGACAATATATGATGTCACAGCTTGTCTCCTCCCCCTCTCTGTATAATGACCTCTATATAGATAACACTGACCCATCATTACATCACTACTGACAATAGATGATGCAGGGCCGGTTCTAGACAAAGTGGGGCCCTGGGCAAAACTAAAAGTGGGGCCCCAAAATAAAACTATTTTATGACCAGTCACAGTCAGTAAGAGACCCCCCGCCAGTATGGTAAAACAAACTGTAATTTTGGAGAATTTTATTGGAGATAGATAGATGATAGGGAGATGGGCAGCATGGTGGCTCAGTGGTTAGCACTACAGCCTTGCAGCGCTGGTCAACATCTGCAAAGAGTTTTTATGTTCTCTCTGTGTCTGTGTGGGTTTCCTCCCACACTCCAAAAAATTACTGGTAGGTTGATTAGACTGTGAGGCCCATTGGGGAGAGGGACCGATATTTTCTGAAAGCAGACACTTGCCCCATTTTCAAAATTGCATCAAAGAGTTTATAGACATAGGCGCCTTCATGCAACTTTGATTCGAACTGAAACATTTTACAAAAAAATACTTAAAATTTGAATTTGATGGCAACAAATGTGCTCCAAACAGAAACTATTTCCCTTCACATCTCCTGTAATAGATGGTCATGTGTAGAGTTCACAAATGTCCCATATTGATCTGTACACATAAATAAATCCACATAATATCACTAAAACTGTAATAACTAAATATCTGCTTCCAGCTAGAAATTTTTAGACAGTCACAACCTGCAAAATATATCAATAAAACAGAATAAAAAGTAAATGCACCATAAAACCTATAGAATTTAGAAAGCAGAGAACCAGGTGATGCATTTGGCAATTAACATTCAAAATTTCCTCTAAAATATGCACTTATCCAGAATATAAAGAAAATCTACTTTCCTTAAACAGTAAGTTGTGAGGAGATCATACAGACCCTACACCAATATACAGTATTCACCAAAATATGCAGCAAATAAAGTCACGTTTAGATTTGCGCCATTTTATTAACCACACAATAACAGAACCCTCCGCGCTTCATAAGAATATGATTGAGAACGTCATAACATAGGAGAAAATAATGGGGGATGGTGGGAGATAAAACCTTTATTCCAGAACATGTGTGTGTTTTTGGTGTTACATATGGCTTTATGGACACGTTCTGGGTCGCGTTGTATAATATATAATAGCGACATCAGGCAAAGAGGATCAAATGTGCATCGTATCATTCAATTTTCCCAACAAAAAAAACTATCACAAAGTAAAAGGGAATAAGAGAGAAAGTGTGTTCTCAGATAGTTCTGGATGGAGAAGGGTTAAAAACATAAACATTAGTTGATTTTATTCCTTCTCAAAATGCAGTAACATATAAAGTGAATATTTCCATTATCTGTGAGGTGCAGCAGCTTCTGTGTGCAGCAAATGCTCCCTGATGGCTAAGAATCTGGAGGGGGCTACATTTCAGGGGGCTGTATCTCTGGCTCTGTGACACATAGAACCTCACTTCTTTTTTCTTATGGAAGAGGAGAGTCTCCTCTTTTAAATGAATCTACATTTTTGTTAATAAGTTTTAGGAAAATGGAGATAATAACTGTTGAACTGCCGTTGGGAGTGATTTTTATATATAAAATGGCACCTGATATTCTCACTTTAAACCTAAATATCTCTGGATCCATGGCACCTAGAAACACAATTCAAGATTCATTTGAAAGAAGAGATTCTCCCCTTTCAGGGGGCCCTGGGCAATTGCCACCTTTGCCTACCCATAACGCCGGCCCTGAGATGATGTCACAGCTTATCTCCTCCCCCTCCCTGTACAATGACCTCTATATAGATAACACTGACCCATCATTACATCACTACTGACAATAGATGATGTCACAGCTTATCCCCTCCCCCTCCCTTTACAATGACCTCTATATAGATAATACTGACCCATTATTACATCAATACTGACAATAGATAATGTCAAAGCTTATCTCCTTCCCCTCCGTGTACAATGTTCTCTATATAGATAACACTGACCCATCATTACATCACTACTGACAATAGATGATGTCACAGCTTATCCCCTCCCCCTCCTTCTACAATGACCTCTATATAGATAATACTGACCCATCATTACATCACTACTGACAATAGATGATGTCACAGCTTATCTCCTCCTCCTCCCTGTACAATGACCTCTAAATAGGTAACAGTGACCCATCATTACATCACTACTGACAATAGATGATGTCACAGCTTATCCCCTCCCCCTCCTTCTACAATGACCTCTATATAGATAATACTGACCCATCATTACATCACTACTGAAAATAGATGATGTCACAGCTTATCTCCGCCCCCTCCCTATACAATGTCCTCTATATAGATAACACTGACCCATCATTACATCACTACTGATAATAGATGATGTCACAGCTTATCTACTCCCCCCTCCCTGTACAATGACCTGTATATAGAAAACACTGACCCATCATTACGTCACTACTGACAATATATGATGTCACAGCTTATCTCCTCCATCTCCCTATACAATGACCTCTATATAGATACCACTGACCCATCATTACATCACTACTGACAATAGATGATGTCACTGCTTATCTCCTTCCCCTCCCTGTACAATGACCTCTATATAGATAACACTGACCCATCATTACATCACTACTGACAATAGATGATGTCACAGCTTATTCCCTCCCCTCCCTGTACAATGACCTCTATATAGTTAACACTGACCTATCATTACATCACTACTAACAATAGATGATGTCACAGCTTATCTCCTCCCCCTCCCTGAACAATGACCTCTATATAGATAACACTGACCCATCATTACATCACTACTGACAATAGATGATGTCACAGCTTATCTCCTCCATCTCCTTATACATTGACCTCTATATAGATAACACTGACCCATCTTTACAACACTACTGACAATAGATGATGTCAAAGCTTATCCCCTCCCCCTCCTCCCTGTGCCAATTCCTCTATATAGATAACACTGACCCATCATTACATCACTACTGACAATAGATGATGTCAAAGCTTATCCCCTCCCCTCCCTGTACAATGACCTCTATATAGATAACACTGACCCATCATTACATCGCTACTGAAAATAGATGATGTCTCAGCTTATCTCCTCCCCCTCCCTGTACAATGACCTCTATATAGATAACACTGACCCATCATTACATCGCTACTGAAAATAGATGATGTCTCAGCTTATCTCCTCCCCCTCCCTGTACAATGACCTCTATAGAGATAACACTGACCCATCATTACATCACTACTGACAATAGATGATGTCACAGCTTATCCCCTCCCCCTCCCTGTACAATGACCTCTATAGAGATAACACTGACCCATCATTACATCACTACTGACAATAGATGATGTCACAGAGCTTATCTCTTCCTCCTCCTTGTACAATGACCTCTATATAGATAACACTGACCCAATATTACATCACTACTGACAATAGATGATGTCACAGCTTATCTCCTCCCCCTCCCTGTACAATGACCTCTATATAGATAACACTGACCCATCATTACATCACTACTGACAATAGATGATGTCACAGCTAATCTCCCCCCTCCCTGTACAATGACCTCTATATAGAAAACAATGACCCATCATTACATCACTACTGACAATAGATGATGTCACAGCTTATCTCCTTCCCCTCTGTGTACGATGTCCTCTATATAGATAACACTGACCCATCATTACATAACTACTGACAATAGATGATGTCACAGCTTATCTCCTCCCCTCCCTGTACAATGACTTCTATATAAATAACACTGACCCATCATTACATCACTACTGACAATAGATGATGTCACAGCTTATTCCCTCCCCTCCCTGTACAATGACCTCTATATAGTTAACACTGACCTATCATTACATCACTACTAACAATAGATGATGTCACAGCTTATCTCCTCCCCCTCCCTGAACAATGACCTCTATATAGATAACACTGACCCATCATTACATCACTACTGACAATAGATGATGTCACAGCTTATCTCCTCCATCTCCTTATACATTGACCTCTATATAGATAACACTGACCCATCTTTACAACACTACTGACAATAGATGATGTCAAAGCTTATCCCCTCCCCCTCCTCCCTGTGCCAATTCCTCTATATAGATAACACTGACCCATCATTACATCACTACTGACAATAGATGATGTCAAAGCTTATCCCCTCCCCTCCCTGTACAATGACCTCTATATAGATAACACTGACCCATCATTACATCGCTACTGAAAATAGATGATGTCTCAGCTTATCTCCTCCCCCTCCCTGTACAATGATCTCTATATAGATAACACTGACCCATCATTACATCGCTACTGAAAATAGATGATGTCTCAGCTTATCTCCTCCCCCTCCCTGTACAATGACCTCTATAGAGATAACACTGACCCATCATTACATCACTACTGACAATAGATGATGTCACAGCTTATCCCCTCCCCCTCCCTGTACAATGACCTCTATAGAGATAACACTGACCCATCATTACATCACTACTGACAATAGATGATGTCACAGAGCTTATCTCCTCCTCCTCCTTGTACAATGACCTCTATATAGATAACACTGACCCAATATTACATCACTACTGACAATAGATGATGTCACAGCTTATCTCCTCCCCCTCCCTGTACAATGACCTCTATATAGATAACACTGACCCATCATTACATCACTACTGACAATAGATGATGTCACAGCTAATCTCCCCCCTCCCTGTACAATGACCTCTATATAGAAAACAATGACCCATCATTACATCACTACTGACAATAGATGATGTCACAGCTTATCTCCTTCCCCTCTGTGTACGATGTCCTCTATATAGATAACACTGACCCATCATTACATAACTACTGACAATAGATGATGTCACAGCTTATCTCCTCCCCTCCCTGTACAATGACTTCTATATAGATAACACTGACCCATCATTACATCACTACTGACAATAGATGATGTCACAGCTTATCTCCTCCCCCTCCCTATACAATGTCCTCTATATAGATAACACTGACCCATCATTATATCACTACTGACAATAGATGATGTCTCAGCTTATCTCCTCCCCCTTCCTGTACAATGACCTCTATATAGTTAACACTGACCCATCATTACATCACTACTGACAATAGATGATGTCACAGCTTATCTCCTCCCCCTCTCTGTACAATGACCTCTATATAGATAACACTGACCCATCATTACATCACTAATGACAATAGATGATGTCACAGCTTATCTCCTCCAACTCCCTGTACAATGTCCTCTATCTAGATAACACCGACCCATCATTACATCACTACTGACAATAGATGATGTCACAGCTTATCTCCTCCCCCTCCCTGTACATTGACCTCTATATAGATAACACTGACCCATCATTACATCACTTCTGACAATAGATGATGTCACAGCTTATCCCCTCCCCTCCCTGTACAATGACCTCTATATAGTTAACACTGACCCATCATTACATCACTACTGACAATAGATGATGTCACAGATTATCTCATCCCCTCTCTGTACAATGACCTCTATATAGATAACACTGACCCATCATTACATCACTACTGACAATAGATGATGTCACAGCTTATCTCCCCCTCCCTGTACAATGACCTCTATACAGATAACACTGACCCATCATTACATCACTACTGACAATAGATGATGTCACAGCTTATCTCCTCCCCTCCCTGTACAATGACCTCTATATAGATAACACTGACCCATCATTACATCACTACTGACAATAGATGATGTCACAGCTTATCTCCTCCCCTCCCTGTACAATGACCTCTATATAGATAACACTGACCTATCATTAGATCACTACTGGCAATAGATGATGTCACAGCTTATCTCCTCCCCCTCCCTGTACAATGACCTCTATATAGATAACACTGACCCATCATTACATCACTACTGACAATAGATGATGTCACAGCTTATCTCCTCCCCCTCCCTGTACAATGACCTCTATATAGATAACACTGACCCATCATTACATCACTACTGACAATAGATGATGTCACAGCTTATCTCCTCCTCCTCCCTGTACAATGACCTCTATATAGATAACATTGACCCATCATTACATCACTACTAACAATAGATGATGTCACAGCTTATCTCCTCCCCCTCCCTATACAATGACCTCTACATAGATAACAATGACCCATCATTACATCACTACTGACAATAGATGATGTCACAGCTTATCTCCTCCCCCTCCCTGTACAATGACCTCTATATAGATAACACTGACCCATCATTACATCACTACTGACAATAGATGATGTCACAGCTTATCTCCTCCATCTCCCTATACAATGACCTCTATATAGATAACTCTGATCAAGCAGATCATGGCAGTTAACCTGTTAAGTGCCATGTTCGTACCGGGCCATTTCAACCGACAGCACTGTACATGAGAGTATAATGAAGAAGCAGTATATTTTCAATATACTGCAATTAGGTTTAGTTTAGCGTATTGCAGTTAATGTATAAGTGATCAGACCCCTAGGGTTCAAGTAGCTCATTTTAACAATTATTATTAAGAAACTGCATAAATTTAAAAATACACATCAACCCCCACACTTTATCTAGATTACATATTAAAATAAATTAACAAATAAATCCAAAATATTTTAGGCATCCTCTTGTCCCAAAATTTCCGATCTTTCAAAATTTATAAACAATTTTTTCCCTCCTGTGAACGTTTCAACTGAAAATTATGTCCACATATCTAAATCACAATTGTGTTATCATTTTGCCAGACATAAATATTAAAAACAGAAGTGATCAAAATGTTGCATCATAACTATATCTCATCCTGCAAACAATGACACCTTACCCTGCTATGTACACAAAAGTATGAAAATATATGTAAAGCAAATGTACAAAGATACTTTACTAATAGTTTTTGTTACTTTTCTGATTTTCTTTAGAAAAGGTCCAGGAAGAGATTTCAAGAGTCATTGGATCAGCGCAGCCCATGTACAGCCACCGAGTACAAATGCCCTACACAAATGCAGTAGTCCATGAGATCCAGAGGTTCGCCGACATTATCCCTCTGAGTGTGGGTCATGAAACTACAAAAGATGTCACCTTCAAAGGATATTTCATTCCAAAAGTAAGTAAAATTTATAAACTTTTCATGCATGTTCTTATAATGTATCCTCTAGAACAGGGGTCAGGAACCTTTTTGGCTGAGAGAGCCGTTAACACACATATTTTAAAATATAATTCTGTGAGAGCCATACAATATGCACATGGCCCCCCAGTAGATAGGTAGCAACAGGACTTCCCCTCTAGTAGATATGTAGTCCCAGTATATGGCCCCCAGTAAATAGGTATTCACAGCACATGCTTCCAGTGGATAGGTAACCCCAGTACATGCACCTAGTAGATAGGTAACAACATCACATGAGCCCCAGTAATAGGTAGCCACAGCACATGCCCCCAGTAAATAGGCAGCCCCAGCACATGTCCCCAGTAGATAGGTAGTCCCAGCACATGCCCCCCAGTACATATGTAGCCACAGCACATGCACCCAAATAGACAGCTTGCCCCAGCACATGCCCCCAAGTGGATAGGCTGCCACAGCACATGCCTCCCAATATATTGATAATCACGGCACATGCCCCCAGTAGAAAGGTAGCCCCAGCACATGCCCTCAGTAGGTAGGTAGCCACAGCACATGCCCAAGGCAGATAGGTAGTCATAGCACGTGCACCCAGTAGATAGGTAGTCATAGCACATGCCCCCAGTAGATAGGTAGCCACAGTAAATACCTCCCAGTAGACAGGTAGCCCCATCACATGCCCCCAGGCTCCAGTAGATAGGTGGTCACAGCACATGCCCCCAGTAGATAGGTAGCCCCAGCACATGACCCCAGGCCCCAGTAGATAGGTAGTCACAGCACATGCCTCTCAGTAGATAGATAGTGTCAGCACATACTTTCCCCCAGTAGATAGATAGTCACAGCAAAACAAAAAAGGGAATATTCACCTACCTGCTCTCCCTTCAACGGCTTCTCATCACTCCCGCGCTCTTCTCTGTGACCCAGGCACTGCTGCCATCGTTGCTTTGGTGCCTGGGTCATAGAGAGGAATGGATGCTGCTCTACTCTGACACAGGACCGTTCACCTTAAAGGGGTATTCTTGTCTGGGCATTCACATTCTGTTTCGTTAATCTGCCATATATAAACATTTCTTCAATTAGATGTTATTAAAAAAAAGTTAATTTCTCATAAATGTAGTCATATGGTTCCTTAGAAACAAAACTATATCCTTGGATATGGCCACCTCTGCTGGAGGTATTGCACAAAGACACAAAGGATGTTTGTATATGAAATGTCCAGGAGTTATTGTATGTCCTACAGCCGTCCTGTGGAATGATCGTTGAATCCAGGTGGTCAGGCAGGACTCAATAGCGCATGTCTGGCCACCTCTGCCAAAATGTGAGGTGGTCGTATCCGAGGAAGCTATCTCGTTTCTAAGGGACAACATTGCTACATTTATGATAAAATTATCTTCACACAGAAGATAAAAACATTTTTTTTTAATAACATCCAATTGAAGAAATGTTTACATATGGCAAATGAATTAAATTAAATGTAAATGCCCAGATGGGAATACCCCTTTAAGCAATGGTGCAGCGATTGTACCTTGGTCACACAAAGGATGCAGGTAGCGGTAACATCCCTGCCTGCATCTAGTGATCATCGCCGTGTGTGCCTTATATGTACACACTGTCCATGGCTATTAATCAATGATTTGTCTGAGAGCCAGATGCAGCCATAAAAAGAGCCACATATGGCTCCAGAGCCATAGGTTCCCTACCCCTGCTCTAGAACTTCTCTAACATTCACTACACTGATGCCAATCAGATGCCTTAAATGGGGAGAAATCTGTGACATCTATTGTCACTAGTGATGCAATGATGGGTCAGTGGTGTTATCTACTGTATACAGAGATCACTTTGCAAGGATAAGCTGTGACATCATCTATTGTCAGTAGGAATATCATAATAGGTCATTGTATCGAGAGGCCTCCGACAGCAGATTGTTCAGGTTAAGGCCAAAGGGGTGACCCAATCATCCACAGCAAGAGAAGTTGGTAGGTCCCAAGTCTGTGAGTTCTAGAATATTGTACCTTTACAACATCACAAACTCATGAAGTCCCCCAAGAAGGCTGGTCGCCCCCGAAAGACAAATGCAAGAGTGGCTCGGATAATGTGGAGAATCCAGATGGATAATTGTTTCAAAACTGCAGCTGAAATTTTTTGACAGTTCAGTACTGAATAGGGTAAGGATCTGTCTCATCATGCAGTGTCACAATGTTTAAGAACATTTGGACTGAAGGCCCACTCTGCAGGGACCAAACCTCTCATTAGCAGAACGAATAAAAGGCTAGACTCACCTTTGCTGAGGACCATATTGTGTGGACAGAGAAGAAATGGTCTACAGTTCATTTTAATAATGAAAGCAAGTTGTTGGATCTCTCATACATCTACATGGTAGAGTGGCAAGTATGTATTAGAACCTTCTTTAACAACACGTGGTTCCTTCCTTGCGTTCATCACTTAAAGAGAACCCGTCAGGCAAATTAACCCCCTAAACTAAATATATTTTCATAATGAGGCCATTTCACTGTACTCAAATGGCCTCCACAGTCACCAGATCTCAATCCAATAGAGCATCTTTGGGATGTGGTGGAACGGGAGATTCACATCATGGATGTGCAGCCGACAAATCTGCGGCAACTATGTGATGCCATCATGTCAATATGGACCAAAATCTCTGAGGAGCTTCCAGCACCTTGTTGTATCTATGCCACGAAGAATTGAGGCAGTTCTGAAGGCAAAAGAGGGTCCAACCCGTTACTAGCATGGTGTACCTAATAAAGTGGCCGGTGTATATATATATATATATATATATATATATATATATACAGGCAGTCCCCGGGTTACATACAAGATAGGGTCTGGAGGTTTGTTCTTAAGTTGAATTTGTATGTAAGTCGAAATTGTATATGTTATAATTGAACTTCTGGACATTTTTTTTTTCTTTTGTCCCAGTGACAATTGGAGTTTCAAAATTTTTGCTGTAATTGGACCAAGGATTATCAATAATGCTTCATTACAGACACCTTACAGCTGATCATTGCAGTCTGAGGCTATAGTAAAGCATCCAGAGAGCTTCACCAGAGATCACAGTGGGCAGAGGGGTCCGTCTGTAACTATGGGTTGTCTGTAAGTCGGGTGTCCTTAAGTAGGGGTAAACTCCTTACAAACAACTGGCCATGCTGTGTCCCCTATGTATACCAAGTAAAACACAGTGAACCCCTTAATAATTAATAGAATACCATATACAAGCAGTCCCCGGGTTACATACAAGATAGGGTCTGTAGGTTTGTTCTTAAGTTGAATTTGTATGTAAGTCGGAACTGTATATTTTATCATTGTAATCCCAGCCACAACTTTTTTGGTCTCTGTAACAATTGGAAAAACAAAATGTTGGGTTGTCATAAGAATCAGGATTAACACTAAAGCTTCATTACAGACACCTCTGATAACTGTTACAGCTGTTTATTGTAGCCTAGGAGTAAAGCACAGTAATTACCAACATCCAGAGGTCCGTTTGTAACTAGGGGTCGTATGTAAGTCGAGTGTTCTTAAGTAGGGGACCGCCTGTACCCTGAATTCCTTATTAGAAAGCAATGATTACATTTATATTTTAGACAGTTCTTTTTCATTACATCTACTGTAGTCCCACTAGTATTCTATTATATTCTATAAGTAGTCTCTGTGCGTTGCAGAATGTATATGGAATATATCAGTATGTAATGCAAGGAGAACATATACAACTGTCTTCTGTGCTGGGAACAAAAGGCTCATCCCAATATTATATTTTTCACCACAGGGCACCTATATAATCCCATTACTGACCTCGGTGTTGAGAGACAAGACACAGTTTGAGAAACCTGAAGAATTTTATCCTCCACATTTTCTTGACTCCAAAGGAAATTTTGTTAAAAAAGATGCCTTCATGCCATTTTCTGCAGGTAAGTATAACCTATAGAGATATATGCAGTAACCAAGGCATTAATGATCTCATGTCAACCAGTCAATTTGTAATACTAAAGCTTTAACTTTGATATTAAAAGATATTCAACAAAAGTCAGTGGGATCATCACCTCAGGGTCAAAAATTTGACCTCAGATGTCTTCCTTGTTGGTTAGCCCTTTAAATCAATGATGATGGGCATCAATGGCATTTGTTGAGATCAAAAGCTTTTGGGATCTTCATTCTGCAGATGCTCTGAAATGTTTTAAAAAAATAATTTAAATTCATTTCATTGCATGACAGTGTCCCAATTTTCCTGGTTATAGTCTCGATGGTGAGAATCACTTATGTCACCATTACACACTATCATTTTAACATCGAGACTTTGGTGCACATAAAGGTGGAAGGTAACCTACCAAAGTCTCAGCAGATTCTGTGGTGGTCCCAAGTTTTGAAATAATAATGGACAACAGGGTCCTTAAGTTCCATCAGAATTGTGGCATGCCATTATGAAAGGTTCATGCTGTGCCTCCTCTCCCCCTCCCCCCCATAGTGATGTGATAGAGGAACATCTAATTTGTATTAATAATTATGGAGGACCATATCCTCGTATCATCTCGTAGGGAGATGATATAACTAGCAAGATTCCAAGAACTATTTTACCCATCAAGGCATATCAAACACCTGCATCAAATATTACACAGGTGGTCCTCTACGTATTTTGTTGGCTTACAGAGGCAAAAAAAAAAAATCTGTCCCTTGTAGTATGAGATTAATAGTTCCATGATGTACTTTCCATTACATTGCAGTCACATGGTTATTGGAGCCACCTTGGCTGCATCCTGTGGCGTAACGAGGAGTGGCAGGGCCCATAGCAGACTTCTGAATGGGGCCCTCCTTCCCCCTTAAAAAATATACATATTTATATACTCACAAATGTGAGTTACAGTTACACAGTATACACAGTACACATATAGAGCATAATGCAGTATATATACACATCATACATTCTGTACACATACAGCATATATACATCACATATATGTCATACTCATACTATGTTATACAATGTGCAGCATAATATGTATATAATGGAGTACATCCTCCATTCATCAGTTTGTCGGGTTGGATGATGAGGCCCCCTGACACTGTGGGCCCCATAGCAGCTGCTATGGCTACTACCACTGTAGTTACGTCCTTGGCTGCATTCATTTGCATCTCTAATTCATTAGGATGTAGAGTAGAAAATCTCATAGAGATGTTTGGCCTAGTTAATTGGTGTGGATTATGTTGTGTGGCTGCTCTAGAATGGCACGTGTTGTCAACATCAGTGCAAGCATCTGCTAGTGGGTCCATGATGAACCCATAACAATACTGTGAATTGATGGTGGGCCCTTTGTTCCAGTACTCCAAGTCACTGTAGACTGACACCAATGGTCTCTACCACAAATGGTGATGCATGTACCATTGCCTAGAACCGTTCAAGTGCGTTTAGCTTCAACTACTGTAATACTGTGATTCTCGATTTTTGGAATTTTACTATATCATTTTTTTTACTCCATCTTTCATTTATCTTCCATTTTAGGTCGTAGAGCCTGTGCAGGGGAGACACTGGCAAAAATGGAGCTTTTTATCTTTTTTACAACCCTTCTACAGAAATTCACCTTCCGCTTCCCATCATCGGTCACTGAATTTGATTTCTCACCTGCAGGTGGACTTACAAATGCACCAAGGCAGCATACAGTTTGCGCTATACATCGAGATTAAAATACTTCAGCACAGCATACCTGCCTTACAATGTATACAATATATATATATATATATATATATATATATATATATATATATATATATATCATGCTGGTTGTTAATGAATACAGTAGAGCCAAGCTTGTTGTTTAGTTTGCTGTAATGTTATTTTCTTTCTGATCTCTGGTTTTTCATTTAGTTTCAGCTAAAATCATTAAAATTGATAATATCGGTGATTTATTTTTATAAATAAAATACTGTAAAGAAACACAGAATGGGGCAGATTTACTTACCCGGCCCATTCGCGATCCAGCGGCTCGTTCTCTGCGGTGGATTCAGGTTTTCCGGCGATTCACTAAGGCAGTTCCTCCGCCGTCCACCAGATGTCGCTGCTGAGCTGAAGAGCATCGGAACGCACTGCAGTACACTGAGCCGGGCTGAGTGAAGGTAAGCGTGTGCCGAGCGACCTTTTTTTTTTAAATGCGGCGGTTTTTCCGAATCCGTCGGGTTTTCGAATCGGGCCCTTAGTAAATGACCCCCAATATTACAACATAAGGACCTAAGCTTTGTAATGCTCCAATTTACGTTATCACTGGCATTGATGTAAAACATGCGCTAATGTCACCGCACGTTTTAACGCACGTTTAAATCTCAACATGCTCTATTTTTGCAAGTCACGCGCGTGAAAAACGCACCATACAAGTCTATGGAGATGCATCAAAAACGCATTGCACTATGAGACACATGCAAGTCCAAGTGCAATGCAAGTGCAATGCGTCTTTCATGCATCAAATGCCATAGAAAAGATAGAGCTCAGTCCTGGGTCCTTTTCATGCGCATTACCTGCATTGAAATTGGACTGAATTTGCATTGAAAATGCGCGTGAAAAACTGAGACACTGAACAAACTCTGACTGAAAACTGATTGAACTCTGATGCAAAATGTCAGTTTTTTACTGACCAAATCCTGATCGCACCCTGATCAAACTCTGACGTGATCTGCAACGCAAGTGTGGAAGGGGCCTTCAAGATCGTTTATACCATATACTGCAATACTACTGCACTGCAATATATGGTGACTCCCGGCTGTTATGACAAAGGATCACTGTCCTCCTGATGACCTCACGTGAGTAGATGATCCGGCCCAAGATGGCGAAAAGCTTTTCCATCAGCATTTAAATAGTTAACACCCTTAATTGGTGCCAGCCTACTATGTTTGTAGAGGGCTTAGGTATACACGACGCTGGGTGCCGGTTATGGATCGCATGCATTTTTATGCAAACGCCACATGTGACCGCACCCTCAGGCATTGGTGAAAGCAAATATAAAAGTGTATAATCCAGAACTCCAGATCTTGGCAATTATATAAATATTCTTTATTGTGGCATCAAGTTAATGACAAAAACATGAACTTTACTGTAGGAAATCAATGCGTTTCGGTGAGAGCCCTACTCATAATTTAAACAAAAAATGTCTACTACACCTTTTTAAAGGAAATCTACAATTAAAATCCATTATGGTAAACCAAAGACCCTTACTCATAGATCCAGACACCGTGACTGTGGTAATTTTCTTACAGTATATTTACCAAGGCCTCCTTCTTTTTAAAATCAACTTTTATATCTATACTAATGGGCCTGAGGTTCTACCCCAGCTTCTATGTGATCAGGGTTCACAGGCTGTTACACTGTCTCAACCCTCCCTGCTTCCTCAGCACTCGTGCAGTGAACAGGAAGTGCTGAGAAAGCAGTGGGAGGGTGTGACCAAGTTTGAATGCAGTGTCCAAGGGGTTAAAAACCCAGTATCTGAACTTCTCCGATTCTAGGTGTTATCACAGCCCTGCTCTGTGTTGGAATTCCCAAAAAAAGAAGACCTTCGAAGGGCGCAGGGACTCTAATGGGAAGGACAATGCATTTCACACGCTAAACAAAGGTATCATAATTATAGAGTTGATAGATGCTCAGTGGCTCCATCAATTTCAGTGTGAAACAACTGAAAATATGTCATATATTCTAGGTTCTTCAAAAGTAGCCACCTTTTGCTTTAATTACTACTTTGCACACACTTGGCATTCTCTTTATGAGCATCAAGAGGTAGTCACCTGAAATGGTCTTCCAACAGTCTTGAAGGAATTACCAGAGATGCTTAGCACTTGTTGGCTCTTTTGCCTTCACTATGCAGTCCAGCTCACCCCAAACCATCTCGACTGGGTTCAGGTCTGGTAACAGTGGAGGCCAGGTCATCTGGGGTAATACCCCATCACTCTCCTTTTTGGTCAAATAGACTTTACACAGCCTGGAGGTGTTTTTCGGGTCATTGTCATTGTTGAAAAATAAATTATGGTCCAACTAAATGCAAACCGGATAGTATGCAAGATCCTGTGGTAGCCATGCTGGTTCAGTATACCTTCCCCAGCAGTGTCACCAGCAAAGCCCCCCAAACCATCACACCTCCTCCTCCATGCTTTACGGTGGGAGCCAGGCTTGTAGAATCCATTTGTTTACCTTTTCTGCGTTGCTCAAAGACACAGTGGTTGGAACCAAAGATCTTAAATTTGGACTCATCAGACAAGGCCAGATTTCCCCTGGTCTGATGTCCATTCCTTGGGTCTTTTCTGCTTGTTGCTGGTCCTTAGCAGTGGTTTCCTAGCAGTGATGTTACCACGAAGGCTGCTGCACACAGTCTCCTATTACCAGTTGTTGTAGAGATGTGTCTGCTGCTAGACCTCTGTGCGGCAGTGACCTGGTCTCTAATCTGAGCTGCTGTTAACCTGCAATTTCAGAGACTGGTGACTCGGATGAACTTATGCTCTGCAGCAGAGGTGACTCTTATCCTCCGCAGCAGAGGTGACTTTTGGTCTTCCTTTCCTGGGCGCTCCTCATGTCAGCCAGTTTCTTTGTAGCACTTGATGGTTTTTGCAACTGCACTTGGGGACACTCTCAAAATTTTCCCAATTTTTGGACTCACTGACCTTCATTTATTAAAGTAATGAGACGGCCACTCGTTTTTCTTTATTTAGCTTCTTTTTTCTAGCCCTAATACAAATTTTAACAGTCTCTTCAGGAGGACCATCAGCCGCTTATCCACCTGACTTCTGCACAACAAAACTGATGGTCCCAACCCCTTTTATAAGGTAAGAAATCCCACTTATTACACCTGGGAGGGCACCTGTAATGTGAAAACCTTTTCAGGTGACTACCTCTTGAGGCTCATCAAGAGAAGCCAAGAGTGTGCAAAACAGTAATCAAAGCAAAAGGAACCTAGAATATAAGACTTATTTTCAGTTGTTTCACACTATTTTGTAATTCCACATGTGTTCATTCATAGTTTTGATGCCTTCAGTGTGAATCTACAGTTTTTTAGTCATGAAAATACAGAAAACTCTTTGAATGAGATGGTGCGTCCAAACTTTTGGTTTGTACTGTAGGTATATTTGACGCATTTGATAAATAAATACATGAATAAATTGAAAATATATGAGAATAAATATATGTATACATATGCAGAGCTCAAATATTGCCCATTCGATTAAATGTATAAAAAATAATAAAAAATAAATAGGACAAGAGTATATACAGAGAGGTCAAAGGGTAGACACTGGATGAAGTTTTATATGTTGATAAATAGAAATATTTCTAGGGATGGGTTTTAGACACACGGATGATAAACAGATCAATATACATATATACACACATACACGCTCACAGCGTCTACGCCAGTGTGTGGAGGTAGATCGCTTTAGCTAGTACGCAGGCGAGAAAGACTAAGTGTCCATAAGTTATCTTACCTAGTCTGGTAGCTGGAGAATTGAAGGGTCATCAGGACATTCCTACTTATCAGGTGACGGCCGGAACGCAGGTGAGGCGCTCTTTGCTCCCGAGACTGGAAGTTTTGATAAGGAACACATGTGGAACGCATGACGGTCCGATTGTGGAGCAGCACAGCGAGTATAATGGATCAAGTCCAATGGTGGGTGCACGCCTCCAACAAACCCGATCCATCTGTTTGTTAGGTCTGATATCCCAAAAAATTGCAATGAAGCAGCACTTCGATAAGTATAAAGGTGATCTTTATTCACCCATGGCAAAATAAGGAGCACCTTTATACTTACCGGAGTGCTGCCTCATTGCTTTTTTTTGGATATGTGGAACGCGTGCAATGCTTTCTATCAAAGGAGAAACATGAGTTAATGAGATGGATTGAATAAGCAAAAGACAATAAAGTGGAAATGAAATAATTCAATTTATATATAAGAGAAGATGGTGGGTTCGGTGGCAGGTTCATCTAATGCATTTCATCTGAGCCATTTTTAGGCTTAAAGGGAACCTACCACCACGATTCTACCTATAAAGGTAGATTGGGTGGTAGGTGGATGAATGGGACGTAAGGATAGCCCTTTTTGGGCTAATCCTTACGTCCCGGCTATCCTTTTGTAAACTTTAATGGCTTTATATACTAATTTTTTTATGCGGCTACTGGGGCGTGGAGTAGCCGGACATGAGGCTACTAGTCGCGGCTACTCCACGCCCCAGTAGCCTCGTTGCTTCGCCTACCAGGTAATCTTTGGCGCGCAGCTCCTCGTAGCTGTGCGCCCTCGTCCGATTACCCGGCGTTCTGCACATGCGCAGTAGCGCCAGCCTCGGAGCTACGGCCGCGCACCCGTAGGCATGCGTTCTGCACATGCGCATAACGCAGGGTATTCGCACGAGGGCGCGCAGCTACGAGGAGCTGCGCACCGAAGATTACCTGGTAGGCGGAGGAACGAGGCTACTGGGGCGTGGAGTAGCCGCCACTAGTAGCCTCATGTCCGGCTACTCCACGCCCCAGTAGCCGCATTAAAACATTACCATATAAAGCCATTTAAATTTACAAAAGGATAGCCGGGACGTAAGGATTAGCCCAAAAAGGGCTATCCTTACGTCCTATTTATCCACTTACCACCCGATCTACCTTTATAGGTAGAATCATGGTGGTAAGTCCCCTTTAACCCTTCAGTGCCTTCTAAGTTTAGAAATCTTTTATTACCCTAATATGTGAGAGGCTACTGGGGCGTGGAGTATCCGGAGCTGAAGCTACACGGTGCGCCCCACTCCATGCTCCAGTAGGCTCTTTCAATCCTCCTACTATGAGATGCTCAGCACGAAGACTCTCTATGCTGAGCTGGCGGCTGCGCGCAATCGCCTCCAAAGCCGAAGCTACTGCGCATGCAGGAATACATAGTGAAATCAAATCAAGGAAATAACATGCAGCTGACCTGAAGTGAAGAGCTTCCGACCCAAAAAATAGAGAAAACCCTTCTCCAAGCCAATGCTTTACAATAGAAATTCAGTTCGAGCTCAACCTATTCCAGTAAAAATCCTTTTTACCATGGATATAGTCAGTCATTACGCCAAAGTTCTGCTTATTTCCCAAAGTCAATATGGAATAGTGAGGATCCAATAACTCTATGTCCCCACTCCAGCGTTTCTCCTCCTTCACCTCGTGTTTTTGTGCCGATGATGAACAATCCGGACATCAATGTTTTACATAGTGCAGACAGCTCTATAGTAGCAAATAGTAAGGAAATATCAGAATATTTTATTAAAATTATTCTCACAAACAAGCATGAAAATCTTGCATTTAGTATTAAAAGTCCGGCACCAAGCCAAGTATGTCAGCCCGACCCAGGGTTTTGCCCTCATTCCGGCTTCTTCAGGGGCATGACCTTGGTGTCGAGTTAACCCTACGCCCCCACATTACATCCATGTCACTGTGCACCTCACATTACATCCATGTCACCGTGCACCCCCACATTACATCCATGTCACCCTGCACCCCCACATTACATCCATGTCACCCTGCACCCCACATTACATCCATGTCACCCTGCACCCCACATTACATCCATGTCACCGTGCACCCCCACATTACACTCATGTCATCCTGCACCCCACATTACATCCAAGTCACCCTGCACCCCACATTACATCCATGTCACCCTGCACCCCACATTACATCCATGTCACCCTGCACCCCCACATTACATCCATGTCACCCTGCACCCCCACATTACATCCATGTCACCCTGCACCCCCACATAACAGCCATGTCACCCTGCACCCCCACATTACAGCCATGTCACCCTGCACCCCCACATTACATCCATGTCACCCTGCACCCCACATTACATCCATGTCACTCTGCACCCCTACATAACATCCATGTCACTCTGCACCCCTACATAACATCCATGTCATCCTGCACCCCCACATTACATCCATGTCACCCTGCACCTCACATTACATCCATGTCACCCTGCACCCCACATTACATCCATGTCACCCTGCACCCCACATTACATCCATGTCACCCTGCACCCCACATTACATCCATGTCACTCTGCACCCCTACATAACATCCATGTCATCCTGCACCCCCACATTACATCCATGTCACCCTGAACCTCACATTACATCTATGTCACCCTGCACCCCACATTACATACATGTCACAGTCCACCCCACATTACATCCATGTCACCCTGCACCCCACATTACATCCATGTCACCCTGCACCCCACATTACATCCATGTCACCTTGCACCCCCACATTACATCCATGTCACCCTGAACCTCACATTACATCTATGTCACCCTGCACCCCACATTACACCCATGTCACAGTCCACCCCACATTACATCCATGTCACCCTGCACCCCACATTACATCCATGTCACCCTGCACCCCACATTACATCCATGTCACCTTGCACCCCCACATTACATCCATGTCACCCTGAACCTCACATTACATCTATGTCACCCTGCACCCCACATTACACCCATGTCACAGTCCACCCCACATTACATCCATGTCACCCTGCACCCCACATTACATCCATGTCACCCTGCACCCCACATTACATCCATGTCACCCTGCACCCCCACATTACATCCATGTCACCCTGCACCCCACATTACATCCATGTCACCCTGCACCCCACATAACAGCCATGTCACCCTGCACCCCCACATTACATCCATGTCACCCTGCACCCCACAATACATCCATGTCACCCTGCACTCCACATTACATCCATGTCACATTGCACCCCCACATTACATCCATGTCACCCTGAACCTCACATTACATCTATGTCACCCTGCACCCCCACATTATATCCATGTCACCCTGCACCCTCACATTACATCCATGTCACCCTGCACCCCACATTACATCCATGTAACACTGCACCCCCACATTACATCCCTGTCACCTTGCACCTCCCATTACACCCATGTCATACTGCACCCCCACATTACATCCATGTCACCCTGCACCCCCACATTACATCCATGTCATACTGCACCTCACATTACACCCATGTCACCCTGCACCCCCACATTACATTCATGTCACCCTGCACCCCACATTACATCCATGTCACCCTGCACCCCACATTACATCCATGTCACCCTGCACCCCCACATTACATTCATGTCACCCTGCACCCCCACATTACATCCATGTCACCCTGCACCCCACATTACATCCATGTCACCCTGCATCCCCACATTACATCCATGTCACCCTGAACCCCCACATTACATCCATGTCACCCTGCACCCCACCTTACATCCATGTCACCCTGCACTTCCCACATTACATCCATGTCACCCTGCACCCCACATTACATCCATGTAACACTGCACCCCCACATTACATCCATGTCACCTTGCACCTCCCATTACACCCATGTCATACTGCACCCCCACATTTCACCCATGTCACACTGCACCCCCACATTACATCCATGTCACCCTGCACCCCACATTACATCCCTGTCACCTTGCACCTCCCATTACACCCATGTCATACTGCACCCCCACATTACACCCATGTCACCCTGCACCCTCACATTACATCCATGTCACCCTGCCCCCCACATTACACCCATGTCACACTGCACCCCACATTACATCCATGTCACTCTGCACTTCCTACATTACATCCATGTCACCCTGCACCCCACATTACATCCATGTCAACCTGCACCCCCCCCCCCACATTACACCGATGTCACCCTGTACATAACATTACATCCATATCACCCTGTACCCTCACATTACATATATGTCACACTGCACAGAACAAAACAAGGGACACTAAGGGCCAAGTCACTATCGGCTTTGTGATGGATGAGGCACAGCTGGCTCTCCGCCCAGAGCTTTACTATACCAAGACTTGATGACATATGAAATAGATGTAACCCTGGATGACCCAGGTCACACACACAGCATCGTAGTTCTGAGTTCTATTTACAATGAGACAAGAAGGTTTTATGTGTATGTGAATAATAGAGTCCATAGGATTAGGAAGACACAGCCTGCCCAGCGGTATGTACCTTCAGACTACAACTCAGCAGACCTGGCTACAAGCTATGTGTGACGGATGCTCGCTCTTAAAGGTTGGGTTAGGGTAGGTTAAATAGGGTTGGGTAAGTGGGAAAGTGGCCAAGCTAAAACGTAACTTTGATTACTTAAAACTAAAACGAGTGTCTTTGGAAATATACGAATATTAATAAACCATCCATGGATACTAATGTTCTGATCCAAACTGAACACAGATGGAGCCCTGTTTAATGTTCCTGCGTTAATTATTATTGGATCAGGGGACAGACTTAAACTGTAATCAGAATGAACTGAACCATAGACGTACTATGCTTACAGCAGTGTTTTCTCCTTGGTTATAAATTGAGTAAATAATCTCTGGAAAACCATGTTGCCGGTAAAGTTCCGGGAATTTATTTATACCGATACAGCAGAACCTTGATATTCTAGGGCAGTGATGGCAAACCTTTTAGAGACCTAGTGCCCAAACTACAACAAAGACCCGCTTATTTATCGCAAAGTGCCAGCACAGAAATGTAATTTGTGATTTATACTCCATTCTCTATCACAGTTTTCATTGATACCAGCCCCTGAGGACACCAGGAAAGCAGAAAATAGTCCCAGGTACAGCTGTCACTTTAAAATACCTCTGCACAGCAAGTCCTGGGCTGTCTGGGACTGCAGGAAGATACCTGGAGTCATCTCTGGTGATGGCCTGAGTGCCCACAGAAAGGGCTCTGAGTGCCACCTCTGGCACCAGTGCCATAGGTTAGCCATCACTGTTCTAGGGCAACATAGTATAAACCTTCAGATTAATTAGTAAAGGACATTTACCAGCAGATTACGTGTGCTAGACTGTCCTCACTATCATTTTTTATTACCTTAGGGGGTTGATGGAAGCCTTTTTTTTCCAGGGATTCGGAATGCGCCGGAAAATAACTTTATAAAGATATGTAAATGTGCCTGAGCCACTTATGTTGACGTCACCTGAGCACCTCATGACTCCGCCGGACGCTAATTATTCACGCCCCTGCCAGTTGTTATTCACCCTCTGTGCCACCGGCTCTGCGCAGACAGCCGGTAATGTCAGCTGGTTGCCTTTAATTCTTGCGCATGCGCGAGAATACTATTCCTTGAGCAGCCGCAGTAGTAACCAGTAACCTCTGAAAAAGGAAATAAGACTGCCATCAATCCCCTAAGGCAGTGATGGCGAACATTTTAGAGCCTCAGTGCCCAAAATTCAACCAAAAGCCACTTATTTATTGAAAAGTGCCAGCGCAGCGATTTAAGCAGTAATGTAATTCTCTTTGTCCATCGACAACTTTCAATCGTTCAGCCTCCTAAAGACACCAACGCAGTTGAGGAGGAGGGCAAATTCATCTATCATTGTAGGAAGATTCTGCAGGCAGATACTTTGAGTCCTGTCTGGTGAACTTCATGCTGGGGTGATAGTCTGGGTGCCCACAGAAAGAGCTCAGAGTGCCACCTCTGGCACCCGTGCCGTAGGTTCGCCACCAAGCTAACGAGCATGATTGCGTGGACGGTCTACCACCAGTAATCTGCTAGTAGATGTCCTTTGAAAATCATAGATATGTTTAATATTACGAAACCAGGATGTTGCAAAGGAGGTGTATTATTACACTTGGTTTAACTACACGTGTCATAGTGTCCAAACTCCAAACAAAATGGTGGAAGATGATATTTGCTTAAAGGGGTGCCGCGACCTCCATCAGCTCCATAGAGATTAATGGAGCAGAACGTTCATGCGCGGCCATCTGCTCCATTACTCTGACGGAGCAGTAAGGGGTACGATGGAGGTACGTGGGACCCCATCAGAACCCTCGTTTTCGTGATCCCTTGGGGTCTCATCAATGAAACCCCCACTGATCAGCAGGTTAGGCCTATGGATAGAGCCTAACATCTGTTCGTGGGAAAATCCTTTTAATGTATCCTATTGTGCTTTTACAGAATATGGATTAAATAAAGCTGGAGCTTTGCTGGACCGTGAAGTGCTAACTATCGTCTTTCTCATTTTGCATCATTCACAAGGAGTTGAAAGCCCATTATAGATTATCCCGTTATGGAAACTACACACCTCAACGTATGCATAACAATGTTTAGGAAGTTTGTTATAAGTGCTAACCCCTTCACGCTCCATGACGGATATATCCGCCACAGAGCTATGGAGGGTGTATGAAGACAGCTCACGGGCTGAGCCCTCTTCATACAGAGATGGGCTTTGATGCATATTGGGACAAAGACCCATCCACCTGTTGTTTTCCGCCGTCAAAGTCGCCAACGGCACTTAAAATGTGCTTGCACATGGGCGCCGCCATCTTACCCTCGATCGTCGCTCCCCCGAACGTCACAGTCATATTCAGTAAACGCCCACCTTGCAAACAGAGGGCTCAGCTAGCAGCCGGCATGTGACGTAGTAGTACGTCATATAGCGGTAAGGGGTTAAAGGTTACAAAAATGGTGCAATAAACAGACATACATAAAAGCTAAACAGTAAAATAAAAAGGGATAAAATAAAAAAAAAAACAGACCTCTTATGAATCTAGATTGGAATAGAGGAGAGCTGATGAAAATCCTAGACAGCTCTACAAAACTGGTTGCATCTCCTTGAAACTGACAATGAATTGATGCTGACATGCTGTTTATGAATAAACACCTAATCCACCCCCTTTGTCATGTGACAAAATGCTACTGGCCCTTCAATCAGTACGTTGATTTCCTATACGCGAAGCAGACACAGGACAGAAGATGGCCGCTGGTCACATGTCCACATCACATGGCCTGCACCTGCCTGGGCAGGTCATGTGATCATCCTATTTGGCTGTAGTGGTTGGTTGCAGTGCATGCAGTATGGTCAGTGAGACACATCTCAGGGAGGTAATGTTGAGTAATGGCAGCTACACATCATTACTATGGTAACAGAGCGGGACAGTCTGTTACATCATCACTTGGAGCAGAGCAAAAGAGGGAGGAGGAGTTACTGAGAACTAAAAGATCATGGGACTTGTAGTTTCCAGTGGCGGCCATCTTGTTAATAACTCCACCTACTTTAGAAAGCCCATAACATTTTGTGAATCATAAAATCAAATTATTTAAGCTCCATTTTGTGACTAATGACATTGGATTTTGTTCTATTCAATTATTTATATTATTATGGGTTTTTGTATCAACCGTTCATGTTCACGAAATACCCCCTTTAATTATCCTTATGTGTCACACATAATGCCCAAAAAAAGGTAATACCCAATTAAAAGATGTTATGGCCCTTAGACCAATAAGTATGAAAATTTGCTAAGAATGCCCACGGCCATTAAAGCCTTTCAAGGCCTGATCAGAAAGGGGTTAACATTCCGTTAACAAAGCTCAAATGTTAACGCACTTGTTGTAAAAAGGCAAACGTTAAAAACAATGTAATTAGACAAATCTTCTCTCCTCAGCTGTAAAATTGCGTTACAAACGCAATGTTGATGTCAACTGAGAGAGCAGCCTCCTACACAATTCCATAATGGCGGCAGGTAACATTTAGAAGCCATATGTACAGTGCGTGAGGTCATTACAGCCGTGTCTGCAGCGCCTGGGACTGAGGAGACTGGTAACTGTTTAATCCTGTGCTAATAATTCTCCATTACTTATTATCTCTTGGCCATGTCTGAGGTACCTGGGAGCAGAGACTGGAAGAAACATGGTAATTATGGACATTCTTGTGGTAATTATTCCTGTGTTTATAAAAAACTGTTTATTAACCCCTTATCACCAACGTTTGCCTGTATAATGTGCAGGGGGAGCCATATTCATCAATTCTGGCGCCCGTTCTTCATGTATCCGGTGCCCCCAGCACTGCTGCACCAACTTTTTTTTGCTGCACCTTTAGCATGGGGCATGCGACACACTTCTGTCAGACTTTGCATGGTAAATCTGGTGCACGGTATGACTGAGCACTGGAACGCCCCAATTCAGTGACAAAGTTTGTGTCACATGAAGGATAGTGTAACCGTGACAGAAAAGGGTTGCGTGCAACACATATGTGGTGCAGGCACTTCTCACAGTCAAGTCCGACCAAAAACTGGCACACAGCTTTTAGTAAATCTGGGCCATTGTACTTAAAAGGGGTTTTCCCACCAAGCAAGTTAGGCCCTATCCACAGTTAGACCTCCTAGGGCATGAACGCACCAGCTTCCGGAGATTTAAAGGGCCAGAGCGCCGATAATTGGCTCTGGCCGGCTGACAATTCCATTAAATTCCCAGCCCCTTCCTGTGTTCTCTGCCGGATCTTCATGCTTTGTGCCTAAGAAAAAGCTTTGTTCCATGCCCAGTGCTGTTGTAATTTCCCATTGTGACCCCGGTTCCGTTCCTGACTATGCACCTCTGCTGCCTGCCTTGGACTATTGCTACGTCCCCTACTCTAATACAGTGCTGCCCGTCCTGACCGCCTGTCTGTCCCTGACTATGATTCTGCTCAATGTCTCTGTACTTCGCCATAGGGGGTTCATACGTAAATCCTCTTCTTCGGCAGGTGCAGGCTTCTTCTTTGTGACCAAAAAGGATGGGTCCATGTATAGACTCTGTCCATGTATACACTCTGTCCATGTATAGACTATCGCGGTCTTAACAAGGTTAATGTTAAGAAGGGCTATCCATTGTTGTTGATCCCTGAAATGTGCGACCGCCTACGTGGAGCCAAGGTCTTCTCCAAACTAGACATTTGTGTGGCCTATTACCTCTTCTGTATCCGCGAAGTGGAAGACCGCTGTATCCTCGAAGGTGATGAGTGAAAGACTACCTTTAATACTCGTGATGGACACTTTGAGTACCTGGTACCCGTTTGGACTCTGTAATGCACAGGCCACCTTTCAGAAATTTGTCAACGACATATTCAGAGATATTCTATATACCTGTGTCGTGGTCTATCTTGACAATATTCAAGTGTTCTCTATGGAGCTTGAGTCCTAATGGTCCCACGTACGCCAAGTCGTTTCAGAGCCAATCGCCTCTACACCAAACTTGAGAAGTGCCAGTTCTCTCAGAAAAGTCTTCGCTTCCTCAGCTATTTTATCTCTGACAGGGGCCTACAGATGGATCCTGCTAAGTTATCTTCAGTTCTTCAATAGCCACGCCCTGTAGGACTCTGTACAATACAGAGATTTCCGGGCTTTACAAATTACTTCTGGCAGTTTATGCCGCATTTCTCCTTTCTTGTGCCTCCCATTGTGGCGCTCACCAAGAAGGGCACAAATCCTCGACTGGCCTCCGGCGGCTGAGGAATTCTTCTGTAAATTAAAGTCTGCCTTTGCCTCAGCAACTGTTATCACATGGCCTGATATAGAGAAGCCTTTCCACCTGGAATTTGATGCCTCCTCAGTAGGAACTGGGGCGGTGCTCCTCCAGAAAGGGCCCTGAGGCCGAATTTTCACTTGCACGTTTTTCTCTAAGACTTTCTCCTTCGCAGAGGGGAATTACTCCATAGGAGACAGAGAACTACTGGCCATTCAACTTGCTCTGGAAGAATGGCGATATCTTCTGGAGGGAGCTCACCATCCAGTCTGCATGTATACAGATCATAAGAAATGTCTTTATCCCCAGACTGCTTAGTGCTTAGTACTGTTAGTGATCGCTCTTCTTTTCTCGTTTTAACCTTTTGATTTTTGATTCACTTCCTTCCTGATGACCGAGAAGAATGTCAAGGCTGATGCCCTCTCTCATGCCTCTGATATCATTGGGGAATAACCGGCTCCTTGGCATAATATTCGCCCCGAGCAACTAGTTATTGCTGCTCCAGTGTATCTTTGGCAGCTTTCTCCTGGCACGGCCTATGTCCAACCTGTAATTCGTAGAGCAAATTGATTTGCTCTCGTGTGGCTGGTCACCCAGGGGTGCACCACTCTGTAGCCCTCATTTCCCTTCTCTATTGGTGGCCTGATCTGGTCAAAGATGTACAGAATTTTGTGGGCTCCTGCACTTCCTGTGCTCATAATAAGCCACCTCGCCTCAAACCAGCTGGTCTACTACTGCTGTTACTGATACTGCCACCCATGGTCTCATGTGACCGTGAACTTCATCATGGATTCTCCATCTTCCTCTGGGAATACCATCATCTGGGTCGTAACTAACCGGTTCTCCAAGATGTCCCATTTTGTGCCTCTGCCAGGTCTGCGGTCAGCCCCTCACCTTGCCAGCCTGTTTTTCACCCACATCCGGCTACATGGACTTTATGAGCACATTGTCTCTGACCAGAGGGTAAAGCTTTCTTCCCACTTCTGGCATTTTCTATGCAGTCAACTTCAAGGAAAGTCGGATCTCTCCTCTGCGCACCACCCTCAGTCCAATGGACAAGTAGAAAGAGTTAACCAAACTCTGGGATGTTACTTCCGTCATTTTCTTTCTGCCCGTCAAGACAACTGGTCCACCACGGGCAGAGTTCTTCTATAATTCCTTGGATTCCAAATCTTCTGGATCCGCCCCTTTCTTCATTGTCTATGGACAGCATCCTTGTCCACCTCTCCCTCTGCCTGTGATGTCCGATGTTCCTCCATGCAGGAATTGGTCAGAGATCTTAAGTCCATCTGGGAGCAGACTCATCTCTCCCTACTTCATTAGTCTGCCTGAACCAAGGCTGAGAAAAAGGACAGGCTCCCTCTGATCTTCTCTCCGGGGGATAAAGTATAGCTGTCATCCAGGTATATTCGGCTGAAGATTCCCAGCTTCAAGCTCGGTCCTCGCTTCCTGGGTCCATTCAAAGTATTGAAATGCATTAATCCTGTGCCTTACTAGCTTAGTCTTCCGCCCACCATGAGCATCCCAAATTCCCAAATGTCTCTAGACCCGTCATCCTGAATCACTTCTCCTGGCAAGTAGCTCCTCCTGCTTCCAAAGCTGATGCTACTGACACCTTTGAGGTAAAAGAAGTCCTTGATATGAAGATGGTTAGAGGGAAGCAATTCTATCTTGTTGACTGGAAGGGGTTCGGGCCAGAGGAGAGATCCTGGGAGCCAGAGGATAACATCTTGGACCATGGCCTTCTGCAGAAATTCATCCAGTCCAAGAAGAGGAGGAGGCCAACTAGGGGGTTACAGGTGCTCCTGCGACCCACGACCTGGCTCGCAGGTGCACCCGTGCTCTTCTCTGTGCCCCCAGCTACGGTTCTCGCCTTTCCACAAGCCAATAATTGGCACTGGCCGGCTGCCAATTCCATTAAATTCCCAGCCCTTTCCTGTGTTCCCTGCCGGATCTTTGTGCCTCGTGCCATAGAGAAAGCTTTGTCTCATGCCCAGTGCTGTTATTGTGATTTCCGGTTGTTAGCCCACTTCCGTTCCTGACTACGCTCCCCTGCAGCATGTCTTCTCCTACTACATTCCCGACTCTGATCCCGTGCTGCCCGTCCTGACCTACTGCCTGTCCCCGACAACGATTCTGCTCCAAGTCTCTGTACTTCGCCTTAACAGCCACCACGGACAAAGTCGCACCTATGGAACGACCTGGTGGTACCACGCCGCAGCAGGTCCAACCCACTTTGCGGCAGGCTCTGGCTCTGAGTGTATTACTCCTGTACTGTGACATCACTGTGTGTATTTTGCCTGTACTGTGACATCACTGTGTGTATTATCCCTGTACTGTAACATCACTGTGTGTATTATCCCTGTACTGTGACATCACTGTGTGTATTATCCCCTGTACTGTGACATCACTGTGTGTATTTTCCCTGTACTGTGACATCACTGTGTGGGCAATGACCAACAAGGGCTGTGTATTAATCCTGGTTAAGTCCCTATAGTTGGCATCTGCTCTGACCCAGTAAGTATCTGTATCTCTGTGTGACACATGACTACTTTTAATAATTCCCCAATTTGTATTTTTTCCAATGTTTGTGTACCCGCAGTGTGATATAAAGGTGGAGCTGAGGGTTACATAAACTGCACGGCTCCCCAGCTGCCAGACTCCTGCAGACACAGCCATGGATCTGGACTTGTCTTTAGCTTCTTATTTTGTGCTGTTTTTGGTATTTGTTTTTATTGTGAATAGCTTAATGAATGAAAATCAGATAAAAAATTATCCTCCGGGGCCCAGATCTTGGCCGCTGATTGGGAATTTGCATATTATAGATTTCTGGAACCCTCATCTGACTTATCTGCAGGTAAGGAAACCTCATACCTGATATATCCACAACATTGGGCCAGATACATCATTGTGTCTGCGCCAGTTTTTTTGTCTAAGTTTGCACTTAAAAAAAAGGTCTTTGGAGTTTTCGAAATCTGAGCATCTAAAGGGACGTGGTAGTGCTGAGTCGGAGTTTGCGAGGCTGCGACGCTGTGTCGTACACCGTATAGTGAAGTTGCACCAAAACGAAAAAGGTGCAACTGTGTCCACATTTTCCATAGCCGAGCAGATTGCTCCTGTATGGAATTATCTGTCCTGATCTGCACATTAATGAGGGAAACTGCGCCAAGGCGGATAGCGCCACTTTTGATAAATATGGGCCAATGTATACAGTTTATTACCGTCCGTTGTAGTAGTTTGACATTCTGTTGTTTTTTTCATCCAAATTATTTAAAGATGTAATTTTTAAAATCAAATTTAGATATAAATTCTGAACTGCTTTGAGCAGCTAATACATAATTCCCTATCTGCAGGCAGCATGTTATAGAACAGGAGGAGCTGAGCAGATTGTACATAGTGTCCTATCTGCAGGCAGCATGTTATAGAGCAGGAGGAGCTGAGCAGATTGTACACAGCGTCCCAACTGCAGGCAGCATGTTATTGAACAGGAGGAGCTGAGCAGATTGTACATAGTGTCCTATCTGCAGGCAGCATGTTATAGAGCAGGAGGAGCTCAGCATATGGTACATAGTGTCCTATCTGCAGGCAGCATGTTATAGAGCAGGATGAACTGGGCAGGTTGTACATAGAGCCCTATCTGCAGGTAGCATGTTATAGAGCAGGATGAACTGGGCAGGTTGTACATAGAGCCCTATCTGCAGGCGGCATGTTATAGAGCAGGATGAACTGGGCAGGTAGTACATAGAGCCCTATCTGCAGGCAGCATGTTATAGAGCAGGATGAACTGGCAGGTTGTACATAGAGCCCTATCTGCAGGCAGCATGCCCACTTCTAAAATAAGATGCAAGAATAGCAGTATTTTTTCTGGATGACAGGTTGTTTTTAACCTTTTATCTGTAACATTTTTTGGCATTGCAAATGCTTTATGGACACCACCCTTTTCCCTGTTTGCAATTAATTGATTTGCAATTGGATTCTTTACATACAACCTAGCGTTTTTTCAGGAAAATAATTCTCACATATCCAATGTCTGACTGGAGGACCTGGGGCACACCATATAAAAAAATTTGGAAAGCCCAACCTTCAAATAACTAGAGAGAATGCAAGACTACTCCTAATTTAACACAGTTAACAAAAACTTGAATTGAAACACACAGTTTTTCCGTTACACATTGCAACAGATTTAAATAAAAAGCACCAAAACCAAGCTACAGATATACATTAATTCTATAAATACAGCATCGGAACCAAGCTCAAGACATACATACATTTTACAAATACAACAGCAGAACCAAGCACAAGATTTACATATATTTTGCAAATACGGCATCGGAACCGAGTTCCGGATATACATAAATTTTACAAATACAGCACCGGAACCAACATCCAGATATACATAAATTTTACAAATACAGCACCGGAACCAACATCCAGATATACATAAATTTTACAAATACAGCACCGGAACCAACATCCAGATATACATAAATTTTACAAATACAGCACCGGAACCAAGTTCCAGATATACATAAATTTTACAAATACAGCACCGGAACCAAGCTCCAGATATACATAAATTTTACAAATACAGCACCGGAACCAAGCTTAGTACAAAAATTAAACAAAAAACAAGTTCCATGTGTATATATATATAGATCTTACACCAGAATCAACCTCTTTTAATAAATTAAGTTCACAGCTCCATAAACAAATCCAGCACAAGAAACATGCTTACTACTACTTAAAAATATCACCACTCCCAATCTCAATACATGAAAGCAGCACGAGAAGAAGGCTTCATACATGGAGAATACCACATAAATACACTACCAGAGGCAAACTCAAAACAACACGGCGGCAGCATTGCACTGCACGACCTAGACAGGGCACATGGGTTGGTACACCCACCAACCTCTTAAAAAGGGGGTGTCCCTAAGAATGAAATTTTAAGGAGCTAAAAAAAATACATATTTATAATCAACACTTGATCAACACCGGGGCTCGGCAGAGTATGATCCCCCTACACAGCAGATGCTGTTCCAATCAGATGCAAGTACAGAACATTGTTACTGACCGGTCAGTTCTTGGAAATACTTGTATTCTCCAGGAAGTAACAATTCTATATCACCTTTTTCTAAAAATTCTGGATTGTGCTTCTGTAACGAGTGTTACCATTTCTCTAGTCCCAGGTTTGTGCTCAACACTCTGGGGCAGATTTACTTACCCGGTCCATTCGCGATCCAGCGGCGCGTTCTCTGCGGTGGATTCAGGTCCGGCTGGGATTCACTAAGGTAGTTCCTCCGATGTCCACCAGGTGGCGCTGCCGCGCTGAAGTCCGCTGAGGCCCGCCGGAATGCACTGAAGTTCACCGGCCTATTCCTGGTGAAGGTAAGCGCGAGTACCGCAACCCTTTTTTTTAAAATGCAGCGGTTTTTCCGAATCCATCTGGTTCGGCCACGCCCCCGATTACTGTCGCGTACATGCCAGCGCCGATGCACCACAATCCGATTGCGTGCGCCAAAATCCCGGGGCAATACAGGGAAAATCGGCACAAATCGGAAATATTCAGGTAACACGTTGGGAAACCGCGAATCGGGCCCTTGGTAAATGACCCCCTCTATGTCCAAGCATCACTATGGACACGTCCTATTAATAGGTCCAATGAGTGCTATAAGGGAGACGTCGTAGGATAAGTCTATGAAGTCATCTTTTTCTTGATGTATTTTTTAATCTTGACTTTAAGCTTTCAAAGAAATATGGGCCGGTGTTCAGCGTCCGGATGGGAATGAAAAAAATGGTGGTCATAGCCGGATACGAGGCAGTGAAAGAAGCTCTGGTCAACAACGCCGAGGAGTTTGGAGAAAGAGGATTACTGAAAATATTCAAGAAAATGGACAATGAAATGGGTGAGTCCCGAAAATCTCACTATTAGTGTGGAGTATGAAGAATATACATGGAGCTCAGCTCTTAGACTTCAAACCCCAATATAGTCCTAAAGTAAACACTATAGCAAACCTGTGGTTCCAATGAGATGTTTACATCCAATTCCATGCTAGAAACTTAACCAATAATATTGACCCAATTTATATTAACTGTCTACTATGTCTTGGGCTGGTAAGGGCTCTATATAGAGGGGTCAAAGGCTGGCATGTGCCATTAACTACCTTGATTGGCGCTGCAATGGGACAAGGTAGATAACCTAGAGGGAGATGGGTGCTCAAGACTACAAGGCCTGTCATTCTGCCAAAGGGAATCTGATACAGTGCAATCAGATCCCCTAGGGTTCATATGCACCAAAGGGCCTAAAATGATAGTAAAATTGTTGAAAAGTTCAAATCACCCTCTTTCTCCAGAGCACATATAAAAAGAACAAATAAGATCATTACCATGTTGGGCATCCCCACAAGCCAAAATGTCCTATCTATCAAAATATAAAAATGATTATGCCATGCCTTCAACACAAAGGGGCAGATTTACTTACCCGGTCCATTCGCGATCCAGCGGTGCGTTCTCTGCGGTGGATTCGGGACCGACCGTGGATTCACTAAGGCAGTGCCTCCGATGTCCACTAGGTGGCGCTGCTGTGCTGAAGTCCGCCGAAATGCACTCAAGTTCACCGGCCTATTCCTAGTGAAGGTAAGTGCAAGTTTCGCGGCACTTTTTTTTTTTGTAAATGCGGCGGTTTTTCTGAATCCGTCGGGTTTTCGTTCGGCCACGCCCCCCCATTTCTTTCGCATGCATGCCCTTGGCGATGCGCCAATATCTGATCGCGTGCGCCAAAATCCCAGGGCAATACAGGGAAAATCGACGCAAATTGGAAATTTTCGGTAACACGTCGGGAAAAACGCGAATCGGGCCCTTAGTAAATGACCCCAATTATGTCAGAATTGTCACTTCTGCATTTTTTAACCCATACATATTCAAATAAAAAGTGATCAAAAGGTTGTATAGGTCCCAAAATAATTTTGATGAAAACATCAACTAATTATAAAAAAAATTACACCATACCCACATCCATACAATGAAGTATGAAAAAGTTATGTGAGTGAGAAAATGGCACCTGAGGGAACTTTGTATTGGATAGGCCATATACAGTAAATATATTCAGGATAAGAGAATAACACATTCTCTAATTCACTGTTGTTAACAAAAATACAGCATTTCACAGATATAATTCCAAGCTGTCTCTATCAGTCCTGGTGTACATAATTTCAGTTTCCCATGGACACGACCCTGTAACTTCTGACTTTAGGGTTGGCTGCCATCTTGCCTGAGGCTTCACGGAGCTTGTCTCTCTCTGCTCCTTGCATTCTATCCCCGCCCCCTTCAGTACAGGACAGAGCTCACTCACTAATACACAGACACTGACTTCCTGCTGGCAGCATCATAAGAAAAACTACAAGCTACAGGCAGATATGTTCTTTATCTGGTGAGGCACAGCTGATTTGGTGTGTTGTGAAATAGCAGAGATGTAGGAGAGCTATGTCATTGCGTGTAATATGCATCTCATGGATCTCATCATCTCATCTCTGATCTGTATTATCTCTCTTTCTACGAGTCAGATAAAGTAAATGAACATGTAGATAAACCCTGTACCCTGATAATCTAAGCACACTGTCAGTATCGGGTAGCACAGAGGAATCATAAAGTGTCTGCTCAGTGCCCCCTCTCACACTCTGGAATCTTACACTGAACCTCATTGAGTGATAGGATCTAAAACAGCAGTACAACTCAGTCAAATTTTGAAGTAAAGGTTTGAAAATTATCTTTATTGTGTTAACATCACTAGGGGATTAAAATTTGAGAATGTTCTTTCATGGTAAAACATCTTTTAAGAAAATATACCATCAAGTCGAGCATGAAAAATCTGGCTTCAAAGGCTGTTACGTGGGCAGGGGTCCTGAGTCTGCATCGATGTCTTTTGACGTTGCCTCAGTTTTTTTCTGCTCCCATCGCTAGAGCAGGACCGGGTCTTCGCATCTTCCTTCTCCAATCCTCAGAGCACCATCCTGAAGCAGTACAAAGCAGAGAGGAGGAGAGCTCTACAGGCAGGGGGTCATTTTCGCCTGTCACTGGGGAATCTAAAGTGTGAAAACCAGAAGGTAAAAAAATATGTAAAAATATAAAATAAAGAAAACTGTGGAAATGTTCACCAGGGGTTTTTTATGACCTCATGGGGGAAATATAAAGTTAAAATGTACATGCACAAGTTACATTTAAATAATTATTGAAAAAATAACATTAATATTCCCCAATTAAATTTAAAAAAAACTCCCCCACTCCCACAAAAATATAATATATTTGTCTCCAATTTTTGTAACTTTAACCCCCTCGAAAAAAAAAAATTAAATGAAAAAAGGTCCCCTAACTTTTTTATTTTGAACTTTCCCTATGGGTCAAGAAAAAAAATGCAGCTAAACTTTTTTTTTTTTTGCACAAAAAAGTAATGACCCTTAAACCAATAAGTATGAAAATTTATTAGAAATGCTCCGGTCAGTAAAGCCTTTAAAGGCCTGGTCAGAAAGGGGTTAATAAAGCTTATAGCTATTATGATATTACTGAGATGGAAGGAGAGGGACCCCTCCTGTCTGTGCCGTTATGGAGGTTATGGAAAATCCTAAAGGCTGCTAGGATTCAATAGAAAAGTTCTCAGAAATTACAAAACACAACGAAAAGTTAAAGGAGTCAACCATTTTTATGGTAATGTCCTTTAAAGGAAACGTACCATCAGGGATCTACTTATTAAGGTGGATCGCATGGTAGATTCTTCATTTTGTGCTCTGCCCTAAACTGTTTTTCTTTACTCATTGGCTGTTGCCAAAGCTGATACACACAATGGGGCAGATTTACTTACCCGGTCCGTTCGCGATCCAGCGGCGCGTTCTCTGCGGTGGATTCGGGTCCGGCCGGGATTCACTAAGGTAGTTCCTCCGCCGTCCACCAGGTGGCGCTGCTGCGCTGAAGTTCCCCGGAGGCGCACTGGAATGCCCTGAAATTCACCGGCCAATACCTGGTGAAGGTAAGTGTCATTTTCGCGACACATTTTTTTTCTTAAATGCGGCGTTGTTTCCGAATCCGTCGGGTTTTCGTTCGGCCACGCCCCCCCCATTTCCGTCGCGTGCATGCCAGCGCCGATGCGCCACAATCCTATCGCGTGCGCCAAAATACCGGGGCAATTCTGGTACAATCGGCGCAAATCGGAAATATTCGGGCAACACGTTGGGAAAACGCGAATCGGGCCCTTAGTAAATTATCGGAAGAGGCTACTAGGGCGTGGAGTAGCTTGTACGGGCTGTGGGCTCAAAGGCTACTCCATGCCCCAGCAGCCTTTGCTCTCCCACATCTTGGCACGTCCTCAGCCCACACCCAATCTTAGGGTACATTCACATGACAGTGTGCCCGGCGGGCGCTGGAGAGGAGGAGGAGGAGGTAACCCCTCCATAGAAAACAGCGGTGCATGGCCGCACACATAATAAAAGATAGAGCATGCTCTATCTTTCCACGGTGTACGGCACGGATCAGTGCCACACATGTGGCTGCCATTGCCATATACATCCTCACAGACAAGTGTGTGAATGCACCCTTACTTGTGCACAAGCGTATGTGTCTCCCATGCGCAGTAGCTCCTGCTTCAAGTGTATGCAGAGCCACATATGCGCAGACCTCTGAAGAAGCCTCCAGCACACCCAGGACACACCGGTAGGTGGGACAGCAGAAGCTTCTGGGGCGTGGAGTAGCTTTCATTCTCAAGTCCCAGCAGCCTCTGAAGATAATTTGCATATTTGCTAGATAAAGTTTTATCAGCTTTGTTTAAACTTTTTTATTAAGTCAAATAAGACAAATAATACAAATAATAAAACAGTCGAGGATTAAAGAAAAACAATTTAGGACTTAGGACAAAAGGAGTAACTTACCTTTGGATCTACATTAATAGGTAGATTCCTGATGGTCGGTGTCCTTTAAAGGAAACCTACCACTTGAAGTGGCAGGTATAAGGGGGAACTACCGAGCACCAGCTGAGGGTGAGCTGGTGCCGGAGCTTAGTTTTGTTAGTGTTTTAAACCGCAGCATCACAGTTTAAAACACTTTTTAAACTTTATGGCCGAAGCTGCTTCGGCGCAGGGAGGTCCGCGCTCAGCGCACCATGCGTGCGACCGTGCCCGCGGCTCTCATTCACTTCCTATGTAGCCGCATGCACAGTCACCGCGCATGGTGCGCCGAGCGCGTACCTCCCTGCGTCGAAGCAGCTTCTGCCATAAAGTTTAAAAAGTGTTTTAAACTGTGATGCTGCGGTTTAAAACACTAACAAAACTAAGCTCCGGCACCAGCTCACCCTCAGCTGGTGCTCGGTAGTTCCCCCTTATACCTGCCACTTCAAGTGGTAGGTTTCCTTTAATTCTCAAAATAAGAATATTTCTCTTATGTATACCAAAAAATGAATTTCCAAAATGTTTATTTTTTTAGGACTTGTTTCCTCAAGAGGGGAAAACTGGAAGATAATGAGAAGATTTACAATGACCACACTCCGGGATTTCGGCATGGGGAAGAGCACCATAGAAGAGAGAATTATAGAAGAATGCGTCAATTTAACTAAATATTTTGCATCCTTTAAAGGTACGGCATGGAGTACTGACCTTACAACTATCTTCCTAGATGCTGAAAACCCTGACAACCAAGTACAGCACTTAAAGAGATTGGGAAGTAGTAAAAAAAATTTGGTTGTGTGAACCAGGAGGTGAAACCTACTGTTATTCTGAGCTTAGGAATAGGACCAATGTCATGGCAGGGTTAATCAACACATAACACCATAACCCCCCCGTTGGTCAATGGAGCCGATATCCGGACATTATAACATTATAACATTATTAACTTTTAATATCACTTTATTATAATTAATTTAAAAAGTATTGTTGTGATTTGTGCTCAACATAAAATGATGATTCAAATTCCAGTTTGCCTCAGTATTGTATCACAGATCTCCTTATTGTAGGATAAATATCCCTATACGTGTAGAGTGAAAGCTGTAGAGTTACTTCCCACTAGGAGCCTTTATTAGGACAGGACAGGAAGGGCTATCACCAGAACTTTTTTTTTTCAATGGCTCCTTCTACCACCAAATTAGAGGGATGGCTATAAAGACCACATGTGCGCCCTCATTTGCCAACCCTTTTCTTGGATGGTGGGTAGGCACTTCCATTGTCTTCCATTGTCTTCTCTGAGGATCTATCAGAGGTATATTGATGATGCTCTGATTTTCTGGGAGGTGGATGAAAAATTTTGTTGAAAATGTTTGTAAATGTTCGAACAACAATATTGGGATGAAATTTACCCATGAGATACAGAGAAAAACCATTAATTTCTTGGACCTAACCTCACATTCAAACGGAGGTGTATCGTAAGCCTATCTCAACAAGCAGTTTACATAGCACCCACTGGCACTTGCAACCACTTAAATGTGGAATCCCAGTTGGACAGTATATTCGAGCCCATTGGAATTGCTCAAATGAACCCATGATGTTTATACGGAGAGCATCCGGAAGACCTTAGATCAATATTGGCCAATTCTCCCAGAAGATACAGATCTAAGAGAAAGGTTGACAAATAAGCCCTCTACTGCTAACCAGACAGGAAAACATTTGACTACTTGGTCCATAGTCATTTTACTGTCTTAGTCACTCATAATACAAATTGGCTAAAATCTACCATTATAGGTTTATATCAATGCAGGACATGGACTTTTTGTAAGTTTTTGCCCCGGAAAAACCCTACACTAATCCACACAATGGTAACATATTCGTTATCGATAAATTCTCAATTGTAAGAAGGTAGGTTATGTGGCTCAGCGTACCTGCCCTAAAATCTATGTAGGGAAGACTAACCAACAGTTGTGCCACAGGATTTCTGGACACATCAGCTCAGTAACTACCAATAAAGACACAACAATTTCTTGCCATATCAAATTACACCATAATAGTGTCCTTAACCGGTCCCGTTTTTTCATTTCCATTAATCACTCCCCACCTTCAAAAATCTATAACTTTTTTTATTTTTACACGTAAAGAGTTGTGTGACGGCTTGTTTTCTGCGTAAGAAATTGCAATTCATAGTGATGGCATTGAATATTCCCTGCCGTGTAGTGGGAAGTGGGAAAAAAATTCCAAATGCAGTGAAAATGGTGAAAAAACGAATTTGCGTCGTATTCTTGTGGGCTTGGATTTTACAGTTTTCACTTCATGCCCCAAATGATGCATCTACTTTATTCTTTGGGTCAATACGATCACAGGGATACCAAATTTGTATAGTTTTTATAATGTTTTCATACATTTACAAAAATTAAAACCTCCTTTACAATTTATTTATTTTGACGTCTTCTTGCGCCAATAACTTTTTCATATTTTGTTGTATGGAGCTGTAGGTGGTGTCATTTTTTGCGACTTTTGATGTTGTTTTCAATTATATTATTTTTAGGACTGTACGACCTTTTGATCACTTTTTATAGAATTAAAAATTTTTTTTACATGGCAAAAAAGTGCCACTTTTGACTTTGGACGCGATTTTCCTTTACGGGGTTAAACGCAGTGAAAAAAACATTATTATATTTTGATTGATCTGGCATTTTCGGATGGGGCAATACCTAATGTGATTAAGATTTTTACTGTTTATTTATATTTATATCAGTTCTAGGGAAAGAGGGGTGATTTGAATTCTTAGGTTTTTTTATTATAATTTCTTTTTTAACTTTTTTTTTATTTTTATTTTTACTATTTTTCAGACTCCCTAGGGTACTTTAACCCTACTTTGTCTGATCGATCCTACCATATACTTCCATACTGCATACTGATTTTACTCCTCCTTCATTACAATGTGCTGATAGCACATTGTAATGAGGGGGTTTAAACAAAGTAGCCTCGGGTCTTCGGAAGACCAACATTCCCGATACACATCTAATAAAGTACAAAAAAACCCACAAAATCACAAAAAATACCCATGCAAACAAGTAAAAAATAGTAATTATTCATAAAATCCCTTCACAAAAAGTGATTAAAAAAAGTTATGTGCACCAAAATGGCACCACGGAAAAGAACATCGCAACACATAATCTCATAGAAAATAAGTCCTCATAAATATGTCCACATAAATTACCAAAATAAAAAACTAAAGATTGTAAAGCTTTTAAAGAATGACAATGCAAATCTGCTTCCCCTCCATGCCCTGGCCTGTGCCCATACAGCGGTTTGCCACCACATATGGGGAATTGTTATACTCAGGAGTGGTTGAGTATCAAACTTTGTGGAGCGTTTTTGGTATTTTATCCACTGTAAATTTTTTGAAAAATACTTTCGTTTAGCCAAAAAAAATTACAATTTCAAAATTGCACACGATTTTGTTTTAACCCCTATAAAACAATTAAAGGGTTAACAAACTACATAACAAATGTTTACATACATTGAGGGGTGTAGTTTATACAATGGGCTAAATTACAGGCTTCATACTATTATTTAGGCCTTTCAAAGATACTTGAAAACTGAGCAGGACCCTCAAAAGCAGGATTTTGTGTTTTTATGAAAACGTGAAAAATTGTAACTAAATTTCTAAGTCTCTTAACATCCTACAAGAATGAGAGGATGCATTTAAACCATGGCAACATAAAGCAGACATTCGGTCAATGTTATGACTCTGTGCTGAAAAATGAGAAAATTTGAAATTTTGAAAATTGAGAATTTTTCTAAATTTTCACTAAATATCAGTTTTTTCATAATTAAACGCAAAACCCCAATTTTTCAATTAACTTGAAGTACAATGGGGGGATTTATAAAAGAATTTTAGACCTTTTTTGGGGACTTTCCCGAATTGTCCGATTAAGGGGCATGGCCCTTGGGAGATGGGCGTGGTCTCATGGGAAAGGGGTGTGGCTTGCAGGAAATCGTCCATGCACCCAAAATTCTGGCGCATAATTTAGACCAACTAAAAGTAGGTCTGAAGTAGGAACCAATAGACTTATCCTGCACCACTATTCATCATCACAGTGATAAATCTGGTGCAGCAAAAGACGAGTGTTTTCCAGCTACAAACTGGCGGAACCTGAGACACATTGTTAAATCTCCCCTAATGTGTCACAAGAAAACAATTTCAAAAACACCTGGATATGTTAAAGCGTTCCAAAGTTATAACCACTTATAGTGACACATGTCGGATTTGAGAAAATGGGTCGTGTCAGGAAGGTGAAAAGTGGCTTCGGTGGCGAGGGGTTAAATGTGGAAAAAGGGGGAAAAGAAAACTGAAGTACAAGACAAGATACTGTAAATTCTGTAATTTTTATTCTTATAATAAAAGCTCAGGAAAAAACCTGAAAAACTCCAGTCTAAGATCCCGCTGTGTGTAGAACAATATGCTGGAGATATGGAAAAAAATGGGACCTATAGTAGTCCTAATCTATTTCAGATGAAACATTTTGCATTTTGCCCCAGGAGTTTCGTGTCATGTGTGGTACCACCTGTTTATAACCTGTATTTTACTCATTTTTGTTCCTTCTCTCCTTAGGGAAGCCATTCGATACCACCATGATCATGAACGCTTCGGTGGCAAATATAATTGTGCCAATTCTAATCGGGAAGCGAATGGACTACGATGACCCTCAATTTAAGAGACTGCTAAGCCTGACGAATGAGAATGTTAGACTTATGGGCTGTCCAATGGTTTTGGTAATGTCATTAGCAAAAGCAATGAGGATAATTAACCCTAATTAACATTATTAACCATGTCGTGAGGATGAAGGTTCACAGACCTGTCATCTAAGATAAGAGTCAGTATCACAATGAATGACGTCCATCTATGTCCCAGGAGAATCAGCATTACACAAATCTAGATTTTTAAAAGTCATATGCAAATGAACTAAAGAGTCACAAGGGCGGAGTAGTGTGATGCTTGGATGTCCTCTGGCAGGGAACCTCAGCACAACCCTGTTCTATATATAAAAAACGAAAGGGAAAAGAAAGGGAATATATCCGCTCACTCACATTGGTGTTTGCAGCATGTAGGGAATCACAGTTTCTCGTACAGCTACCGGTGCAGGGAATTAGGCAGTCCTGTTGGCTGACCGAAGTATGTTGATAGATGAGGAAGTATTCCAGCACTCGCAATGTCTTCTAAAATCACAACATTTTATTTTTTCATATTAAAAACGTACAGCCATAACTTGTGTGACCACCAGTACACGATCTACGCGTTTCGGACTGAATAATTTAGTCCGAAATGCGTAGATCGTGTACTGGTGGTCACACAAGTTATGGCTGTACGTTTTTAATATGAAAAAATAAAATGTTGTGATTTTAAAACAACCCTGAGAACAATGGGGGTCATTTACTAAGGGCCCGATTCGCGGCTTCCCGATGTGTTACCCGAATATTTCCGATTTGCGCCGATTTTCACCGGAATTGCCCCGGGTTTTTGGCGGACGCGATCGGATTGTGGCGCATCGGCGCTGGCATGCACACGACGGAAATCGGGGGGCGTGGCCGAACGAAAACCCGACGGATTCGGAAAAACCGCCGCATTTAAAACAAAAAATTGGTTGTGCGGGCCATACTCACATGCACCAGGAAGAGATCAGTGAACTCCGACGCAACTTGGCGGACCTCGGCGCAGCAGCGACACCTGGTGGACATCGGGTGCAGGACCTTCATGAATCGCCGGAAGACCCGAATGCTTGTCGGAGAAGCCGCCGTTGGAACGCGAATGGATCAGGTAAGTAAATGTGCCCCAATGTTGTGATTCTATCAACAACCCTGTTCTGCCATATGGGGATTTGGGCATTGGGCATTGGGCCACGCACAACAAGAGCCAAAAAAAATAATAAAGATAATGGAGCAGATTTATCAAGCTGTCTGAAAGTCAGAATATTTCTAGTTGCCCATGGCAACCAATCACAGCTCCCCTTTAAAATATTCATGAGCACTGGTAAAATGAAAGCTGAGCTGTGATTGGTTGCCATGGACAACTAGAAATATTCTGACTTTCAGACAGCTTGATAAATCTGCCCCAATAAATGTTACTTATCACAATCTCCTTTGATTACTTTTCCAGCTTTATGACCTATTCCCGTTCCTGGAGTTGTTTCCGGGTAGTCACAAAACAATCATAAAAAATGTTACAGAATTCTACGACTTTATTAAGAGAACCTTTGTGGAACATCTGAAGAACTTGGATGCAAATGATCAAAGAAGTTTAATTGACGTCTTTCTTGTCAGACAAAAAGAGGTAGAGTAAGTCTTCACGTACATTAGATGGCTTTAATGTGATGTTTTCAGAAAGTTTCTAAACTACAACTGTGGCAGCAGAAAGTTGCATTTTTATTCTTTTTTTACTCAGCACTTTTACCTCTTTAGGTTCTGCACCTTGTTTTCACATTAATAATTAAGCAATTTTTTTTTTCTTGTGAATTCCTTCAACAAGCTCTAACTTTAATATTTTTTCTCACTAAACCTGTATAGGGTCTATTTTTAATTTTTTTTATTTTTTTTTGGGGGGGGGGGTGAAATGTAGTTTTTATAACACAATCTGACATTTTTTTTCAAAAAAAAAATTTCTGACTATTTTCTGACTATATGTTAGAAAGAGATGGCACAGTAGATAAAAGAATATATATACCGTATATACTCGTGTATAAGCCGAGTTTTTCAGCACAAAAAATGTGCTGAAAAACGTCCCCTCGGCTTATACACGAGTCACAAAATAAGTAAAAAATACTTTAAAAATAATAAACTCATATACTCACCCTCCGGTGGCCCCGATGCGCAGCGCTGCTGGGCGCTGACATTGATCTCTCCCGGGCTGCTGACGTCATACTAGGCGCCGCCCGGGAGAGAGCAATGGCGGCGCCCAGCGTGATGTACAGAAGACGGCGCGAAAGCCAGAAGACAAGCCGCGGGGACATCGGGGGAGCAGCGCTGCAGATCGGGGCCACCGGAGGGTGAGTATATAAGTTTATTATTTTTTTTAATGCTGGGCAGTGCTGTATACTACAGGGGGCAAGCTGGGCTGGCTGTATACTACTGGGGGCAAGCTGGGCAGTGCTGTATACTACTGGGGGCAGGCTGGGCAGTGCTGTATGCTACTGGGGGCAGGCTGGGCAGTGCTGTATACTACTGGGGGCAGGCTGGGCAATGCTGTATACTACTGGGGGCAGGCTGGGCTGGCTGTATACTACTGGGGGCAGGCTGGGCAATGCTGTATACTACTGGGGGCAGGCTGGGCAGTGCTGTATACTACTGGGGGCAGGCTGGGCAGTGCTGTATACTACTGGGGGCAGGCTGGGCTGTGCTGTATACTACTGGGGGCAAGCTGGGCAGGGCTGTATACTACTGGGGGCAGGCTGGGCTGTATACTACTGGGGGCAGGCTGGGCAGTGCTGTATAGTACTGGGGGCAGGCTGGGCAGTGCTGTATACTACAGGGGGCAGGCTGGGCAGTGCTGTATACTACAGGGGGCAGGCTGGGCAGTGCTGTATACTACTGGGGGCAGGTTGGGCAGTGCTGTATACTACTGGGGGCAGGCTGGGCAGTGCTGTATACTACTGGGGACAGGCTGGACAGTGCTGTATACTACTGGGGGCAGGCTGGGGTGGCTGTATACTACTGGGGACAGGCTGGGATGGCTGTATACTACCTGGGGCAGGCTGGGTGGCTGTATACTACTGGGGGCAGGCTGTATACTATAGGGGGCTGTCTGACTATATACTGGGTTGGGTCTGTGACCAATCCATTTCCCACCCTCGGCTTATACTCGAGTCAATAGGTTTTCCCAGTTTTTGGTGGTAAAATTAGGGGTCTCGGCTTATACTCGGGTCGGCTTATACTCGAGTATATACGGTATAATCACATAATTAAGATTTTAAAGATTTAAAGAATTAATGGGATATACACTATGAATCAATAGCAAAATTTATAGTTCATGTTTCTATATATCCAATGAATAAAGTAACATAAATGCACACAACTTTTATCTAATACTTACATTAACAACATTTGAAGATAATATATATTTAGAACTTTGTCTTTTACCCCCTCTTTGCTGGCAAGCTGACTTTAGGGTGCAGGTCCGGAGTCTTTAGACATCACTGCAGTTTTCTACTGGTCCTGTGCTAGCCGTGGGGGCAGGACCTGGTCTGCGGGTGTCAGAGTGACAGAGATCCCGGCAGACCCTAGGGAGATGGGAGATTTGGTTCGTTATCACTTCTCTGCCCCTCACAGCATCGCGCTGCCGAGAGGAGCAAAGACGGTTCTATAGAGTCAGCAATCATGTGACCGCTGGGTCTAAAGGGGTTAAACAGAGCTGCTGGGTCTAATTAGACCCAGTTCCGCTCTGATAAGAATCCCCAGTCACAGGTGGTGGATTTCCTCTGTAGCTGAGGCTTTTATAGATGCCTCAGTTACAGGGGAGAATGTGCAAAAGTAAAAAAATTAAGTAAAAGCACATACAAAAAATATTAATAAAAATACAATGTCATTACCCAATATAATTTAAAAAAAATCCCCCGCTACACTACAGAAAACTCCCATTTCCCCGGGAGTATACATTTTATATATCAAAACGACCATTAAGAATTTATTCATAAAGTTCATTTTGAGTTAATTTGAAAATGAAAAATAAAAAAAAGTACTATAAATTACAAGAATAAGCCTTTTTTCCCACTTTTAACCCCAAATAAAAATGGAAAAAAATGTTTGAACTTTTATTACCTTTTTAACTAGCTCTATGTGTCCTGAAAAAAACAGCGCAAAAAATTTTTAAGGTAGCACACCAAAAAATAAGTTATGGCCCTTTGACTGGCGCTTATGAAAATTTGCTATAAATACCGGTCACTAGAGCTTTTTCAGGTCGCGTAACTAAAGCGTTAAACTGTTCCACAATCTTGAAAGTATACACTGCTCAAAAATTCAATAAATAAATAACACATCCTAGATCTGAATGAATGAATGAATGAAATATTCTCACTGAATACTTTGTTCTGTATAAAGTTGTGCTGACAATGAAATCACAAAAAATTCATCAATGAAAATCAAATGTGTTAATCAATGGAGGCCTGGATTTGAAGTCACCCAGAAAATTAAAGTAAAAAACTCACTACAGGCTGATCCAACTTCGATGTAATATCCATAAAACACAACAAAATGAGGCTCAGTATTGTATGTGGCCTCCATGTGCCTGTATGACCTCCCTATGACGTCTCAGCATGCTCCTGATGAGGCTCAGTATTGTGTGTGGTCTCCACGTGCCTGTATGACCTCCCTACAACGCCTCAGCATGCTCCTGATGAGGCTCAGTGTTGTGTGTGGACTCCATGTGCCTGTATGACCTCTCTACAACGCCCCGGCATGCTGCTCCTGAGGAGGCTGAGTATTGTATGTGACCTCCACGTCCCTGTATGATCTCCCTACAACGCCTCGGCATGCTCCTGATGAGGCTGAGTATTGTGTGTGGCCTCCACGTGCCTGTATGATCTCCCTTCAACGCCTCGGCATGCTCCTGATGAGGCTCAGTATTGTGTGCGGCCTCCATGTGCCTGTATGAACTCCCTATTATGTCTTGGTATGCTCCTGAAGAGGCTCAGTATTGTGTGTGGACTCCAAATGCCTGTATGACCTCCCTACAACGTTTCGGCATGCTCCTGATGAGGCACAGTGTTGTGTGTGGACTCCACTTGCCTGTATGACCTCCCTACAACACCTCAGTATGCTCCTGATGAGGTCAGTACAGGCGGTCCCCTACTTAAGGACACCCGACTTACAGACAACCCATAGTTACAGACGGACCCCTCTGCCCACTGTGACCTCTGGTGAAGCTCTCTGGATGCTTTAAAATAGTCCCAGATTGCAATAATCAGCTTAAAATTGTCTGTAATGAAGCTTTATTGATAATTCTTGGTCCTATTACAGCAAAAAAATTTGAAACTCCAATTGTCACTGGGGCAAAAAAAAAAAATTGTCGGGAACTACAATGATAAAATATACAGTTTCGACTTACATACAAATTCAACTTAAGAACAAACCTACAGTCCCTATCTTGTACGTAACCCGGGGACTGCCTGTATTGTGTTTGGCCTCCATGTGCCTGTATGACCTCCCTACAATGCCTCGGCATGCTCTTGGTGAGGCTGAGCATTGTATGTGGCCTCCATGTGCCTGTGTGACCTTCCTACAACACCTCAGCATGCTCCTGATGAGGCTTAGTATTGTGTTTGGCCTCCATGTGCCTGTATGACCTCCCTACAATGCCTCGGCATGCTCCTGATGAGGTCAGTATTGTGTTTGGCCTCCATGTGCCTGTATGACCTCCCTACAATGCCTCGGCATGCTCTTGGTGAGGCTGAGCATTGTGTGTGGCCTCCATGTGCCTGTATGACCTCCCTACAACACCTCAGCATGCTCCTGATGAGGCTCAGTATTGTGTGTGGCCTCCATGTGCCTGTATGACCTCCCTACAATGCCTCGGCATGCTCTTGGTGAGGCTGAGCATTGTGTGTGGCCTCCATGTGCCTGTATGACCTTCCTACAACACCTCAGCATGCTCCTGATGAGGCTGAATATTGTGTGTGGCCTCCACGTGCCTGTAGAGCCTCCCTACAATGCCTCAGCATGCTCCTTATGAGGTTTCAGATGGTCTCTTGAGGGATCTCTACCCTAACCTAGACTAAAGTTGTTCTCATGTGACCTGTAGTGTGACATCCAAACACGTGGGCGCATGCGTGATGTGCTGCCTGCAGTCTAACATAGAGGTTCCATTTGAATCCCTTGCAGAACATCTCTCACCATCTAAGCACAGGCACTAACCATCGGCTGCCATCATCACCATATACAAGCCCAAACAGATGTACAGTAAGTCAAACATTCATTGGCTGTCAAATATCCTATACTGTGTCTGGTTTATACAATATACTAACAAAATTCAGTGACTATAATGCCAAAAAGTCTGTGAAATTTACTAGTTTAGACAATGAAAATTTTGAAGGCTAAATTCCAAATACATATTATCTTCAAATGTTGTTACTGTAAATATTAGATAAAAGTTGTGTGCATAAATGTTACTTAATTCATTGGATAAATAGAAACATTGGGGAACATTTACTTACCCGGTCCGGAGGAGATCCCGAAAGTGCATTGTTCGACGACGCACTGTCACTTTCATTGTGCGCCCAACTTGCTGAATGTGTCGCTTCCCCAATCAGGTCCGCCAGAGTTCTTCCTCCCAGTGTATGTAAGTGCTCGGCTTGCAACACAATTTTTATGTTACATCCCGCGGTTTGTCCGAATCTGTCGGATCGTCCGATGGTCCGCCCCCCGATTTGTGTCGCATGAAAGCCGGTGCGATTGTGCCAAAATCCAATCATGTGCGACACAATACCCTTTTAAATGCAGTGCAAATCCGAAATCGTTGGAATATCCAACGTTTTTGCGGTCTGCGGACCTTTAGTAAATGAGCCCCACTATCTATGAATTTTACTAATTTACTATTCACTAAGCCTTTGAAGGGGTTATCTGGGTTTGTGAAATAAGTCAGGGCCGGGCTGGGCTGTTTAAAAATAGTAAACATGTACTTACCTCCTCCGGTGCCGCTGATGTCCCGCGCCGCGGTCCGTCTGATCCGGGCCCCTGTTTGTTTACAAGGGCATAGAAGCCGCGCACAGGGAGCTTCTGGCTGGCGAGGTAGCCGCCTTCTCCCATCCGTTCCTATCTCTCAGCATTGTACGGAGCTGGGAGATGGTGTCGGATGGGCGCACAGATCAGACAGACCGCAGAGCGGGACCTCAGCAGCACCAGAGGAGGTAAGTACGTGTTTAATATTTTTAAATAGCCCAGCCCTAACTTATTTCACAAACCCGGATGACCCCATTATGCATACGAATACGTACCTCCAATCATAGTGTATATCCCATCCATTTTTCAATTAAACATTGTACATGTCGGATTCTATATTGCTATGCTATTTTTATTATGTGTTATATATATGTTAAATGGTTTACATGGAATTTTCTGTAGGTAACTAATATTCAATCACTCTACTATCTACTGTGCCGCCTCTTTCGAACATTTTTGTTCATATTTTTTGTAGCTGTAATACCAGCTATTGGCTGTAGCACAGCTGATACCACACAGTAGTAGAACACAGTAATACCAAATGTATAGTTTTTTTTTTTTTAATCTAAAATGACATTTCTTGGCATAAATAAATAAATTAGTGGGGATAAAAGACTTTTTGCATTGCTACTTTCCAAGCGCAATTACTAAAATATTTTGTTAATGTGGCTTTGTGAGGGGTTATTGTTTTCAAAAAGACCTGTTGATTTTTTGTGCATATTTGGGGTACATAGAGTTTTTGATTATGATTAAAATCTTTTGTGTAATGGATGATTAAAAAATGTTAATTTGCCATCACGTTTCCTTATTTTTTAAATGTTTTTTGTCTGTCAGGGGTGTGCCCGCAACCCACATCTCGGGTCACGGGTACATCCTTGCCTCGCTCCGGTCCTCCGGTTCCACCGCGGCCCCCAGCTTCCCCCCCCCGTACTTCCTTACCTCTCCACGCTCCTGCTCATGATGTGCCAGCGCTCAAAGGTTTAAAGGGCCAGCACACCGCTAATTGGTGCTGGCTACTTCCAGGAATCTTTTAAAAACTGGCCACTTCCTTCATTCCTCGCCAGATCTTTGTGCTTGATGCCTCAGAGAAAGCTTGTTTTGTTGCCTTGTGCCTGTCTGCTGATTTCCAGTTGTGACCCGGTTCCGTTCCCGCGCTTGACTTTGTGCTGCCTGCCTTAACCTCCTGCTTTGCTCCTGACATTGATCCCGTGCTGCCTGTCCTGACCTCTTGCCTGTCCATGACCACGATCCTGCCTCACAACTTTGTACCAAGCCTTGGCCACCACCGCGGGCAAAGTCGTGCCAGTGGAGCGACCTGGTGGTACCCTGCTGCAGAAAGTCCATTCCGCTTTGCTGCAGGCTCTGGTGAAAACCAGGTACCACTTAGGCTACATTCACACTGCCGTTGCCCGTCCACACTGTAGTGGGCAACGGGGGAGTGCACGGGGAGAGGGGGAGGAGGTGAGCGCCCCTCTCCATAGGAAGATATGGCGCACGGCGCCGTATTACAGGAAAAGATAGGACATGTCTCCCGTCGGGCGCCGTGCGCCCATTGCCGTCTATGGGGGACGTATATTGTTGAGACAATGATGAAACAATTGTATGTCATAATATTGGCATAACTACAATGTGTAATAGAAAAGATTTAGAACACAAAAGGACACAGACTGTGAGTAAAACTGAACCCACCAGACCTTCCCTACCTACTTACTTGAAACCACCCTGGGCAATGGGCAGTAACTTGGTGATGATTTCTGCTTGACTCTTAGTGATAAAAGATGAGAACAAGACAAACAAACTGCTATGGCAACTATTGTTATCTGAGTCAAAAACCTAGAGGACAACGAAGTACCAAATCGATGGACAATAGGGATAACCAGAAAGACAAGCCAAAGGGTCAGAAGAAATAGATAGAATAAATGCATGCTTGGTCAAATGTGAAATAAAATAACCACTGAGGATAAATTTCCCAGGAACTTTAATGTGATGTCAGAATCCTGGTGATAGGATCAGGATTCTGTCCATCATAGCAGATGAACTGTAAGTGATCCAGAAAGGAGATTATTGGGTGTGGTGCATAAATAATCAATGAAGCTATGAAGAAATAGACCAGTGTTCAGACTAGTAAAGACCGAGCAGTGTTTATTGGCGTGTCCTCAGCTGCACCTTGTTGACCAAGAATGATGCATAGATATAACACAATGCTACATTTATCCCATTGTCTTGGACTTTTGCACTGCACTCGCTCCCTTTTTGTATTTATTTATTTTTCCAGGAAGCAGGAAATTCCCAATCATATTTCCACAATGAGAATCTAACAAAACTTGTAAGAAACTTATTTGCAGCCGGAATGGAGACAACTTCTACCACTCTGCGCTGGGGAATTCTTCTCATGATAAAATATCCCTATATACAAGGTAAAAGGATGAGGAAAACATGAGTCATGTGGGTAGGATTGTAGGCTAATCACAATGGCCCAGATTAATCAGAAGTAGTGTAAAGTGCATTAGCTGTAGTTTGCCTGGTGAGTGTGCAGGGTGCACCACATAAATTAAAACTGGTGCACAGCCTTCAATTATCTGGCGCATCTGGCAGTGTTCGGGAAGAGTGTCTTTTTTTGGTGTACCTTTAACTTAGAGCATGCAACACAATTCTGTTGAGTTAACTGTGGCACAGAGTCGAAATTCAGTACCATAGCACGGCGGTCACACGGCAGTGCCGGGGAGAGGAGGAGGGAGAGAGCGCTGCTCACCCCCACCCCTTTCCATGGGAATATATGGCGCACGGTGCCATATCCCGGAGAAAAATAGGACATGTCCTATCTTTCTATGGAGTCCAATGCGATGTATGGGGGACATATAGCAGCCGTATGTACGTCCCCTATATGTTCGTGTGAATGTAGCCTGCAGCATTTTGTAGTGTGGTTGACACAGAGCATCCGCGACACAAAACTGGTACAGACACTTTATAATTACATGTGCAAGCAGTCTGTGCGTTCTTTTATGTGCAAAGTTGGACAGAAAACTTGTGCAAACACTTTTATAAATGTGGGCCATTGTGTTAATACATTTTCAATACATTATTAAGTTTCCCTTGATAACACAAAAATTTGAAAAATGTATTAATCCCCAGGAGGGAAATATCTTGTGAACATTTTACTCACATTTTGAAGACATTTTATGGACTAACAGTTAAGCGATTATTTACAGACAGCAGACTACTATGTCATATATATACGGTGAGCAGACAATTATCAAATTGCTTTGCTTGCCTACTTGTTGGTTGCGTAGTTGCATGTTACCTCATAACATACAGGGTTACATACACATACAATAATTACTGGCTACACACGAGGGTACAGTTTACATATGATAGACAAGGATATCATAGATTAAGCCGATCACCTGCTACTGGGTAGAGCAATAGCTAGGGTTGATGGGTTACTGTAGGATGTAGTGGCACCATTGGCACCTTCAGCATTATTAGAAGCCTGGTAATGGCAGCCACTGAAGCTCTACAACTTTCCATTCGACCGAAGTTACACCCAGTGGCTACCTTGCCATTGGTTCACCTACAATTTGGAGCCTTGAATCACCATGACTGGCGCTCTTGACTGCCCTATGCAGGTGCCCCAACAGGAATTGTCATGGATTGGGTACACAGGTGGGGGTCGCATCCATGCCTGGCACCTTGTGACTCCCACCGCACGAGGTTCAGCCTGGAGTAGGTAGGCTCCAAGGACCCAATCGAAAGTTTCTAAAGTAATACAATGTCTAATGCTGATAGATAAATCGGGTGTGGTTGTTCTTTTCAACTTTGCACCTCTAAACTTTCTATAAGTTGGTTTCATTTATTTAATGTTTCCCCAAAAAGCAACACCCCCTTTATGAGGTCAACCCCTCTTTTGTACTAGAAGTAAAAGTATTGTAAAACCCTGAAAAAGATGGCTTAGGCGTTTTAGGCAGTTCTAATTTTTTGTTGCATAATAAGAAAGAATTCACAAACAGATAAATAAATCGACCCCAAAGTATAGCAAATGTACCAAGATACTTATCTCTTATTAATACTGATTTTTTTTTCCTTATTTTATTTAGAAAAGGTGCAGGAGGAAATTAGAAGAGTTGTTGGATCAGCGCAGCCCATGTACAGCCACAGAGGACAAATGCCCTACACAAATGCAGTAATTCATGAGATCCAGAGGTTTTCTGATATTGTCCCTCTGAATTTAGGTCATGAAACTACTAAAGATGTCACCTTCAAGGGTTATTGTATTCCAAAAGTAAGTAAAATGAAGAAAATGTGCAAAATGGAAACATGTTGTCCCTTAGAAACTAGTTAAATGTCCTTGGATATGACCACCTCTACACTCTTCCAGCAGTGCCATGGACAGGCAAGTGCTATTGAGGTGCCTCGACCACCTGATTTCAGCCTTTGATACCTCAGGTAGGCTGTGGGACATGTAGGAAGTCCTAGCCCTTTCATATGCAAAAACTATTTGTTTCTTTGCACAATGGCTCCAACAGTGGTGGTCCTATCCATTGACAGCTGTCCTCCATTTCCAAGGCACCGTATGAGATTTATGGCAAATCATCTCCACACAGGGAGATTTTTAATTAAATACTATTGAAGAAATGTATTGGGCAGATGTTAGACCTGCTCTCCGGAAGAGGATTCTATCTTGGGGACATTCTTCTCGTGTGGCCGGGCACCCTGGGGTGCAACGCACCGTGGCCCTCATTTCCCACTACTACTGGTGGCCAGACCTGGTCAAAGATGTTTTGGGAGTTTATGGGATCCTGCTCCACCTATGCCGGCTGGACTATTCCTTCCGTTGCCGATACCCAGTCACCCGTAGTCCCATGTGGCAATGGATTTTATCACCGATTTTCCTGTCTCTTCGGGCAGTACTTTCATCTGGGTGGTGACAGACCGGTTTCCACTTTGTTTCCTTTCCAAGTATTCTGTCTTCATGGCTGCATGGTCTTCCATTACACATCGTGTCCGATCGAGGAGTCCAGTTTGTGTCCAAGTTCTGGTGTTCCTTGTGTAACCAGCTGCAGATCAACCTTGACTTTTCTTCTGCCTACCATCCTCAATCGAATGGTCAAGTGGAGAGGGTGAACCAGACTTTGGGCTGCTATCTCTGCCACTTCGTCTCAGTTCGTCAAGACAACTGGGCTGACCTTCTACCTTTCCTACAATTCCTTGGACTCGGGGTCTACTGGCTTGGCTCCATTCTTTGTGGGCTATGGACGTATTCCTTGCCCTCCTCTTCTGCTGTCTTCTCTCCTGGTGACAAGGTATGGTTGTCCTCCAAATACGTCCGGCTTAAGATACCCAGCTACAAACTTGGTCCCCGGTTCCTTGGTCCCTTTGAGGTAATTAAGCGCATCAATCAAGTTGCCTACAAGCTCCGCCTTCCTCTATCTATGCGCATCCCAAACTCCTTTCATGTCTCCCTCCTGAAGCCTGTCGTCTTGAACCGCTTCTCCCAGCAATCCCCTCACCCTGCTCCTGAGGCGGATTCCTCAGATGTCTATGAAGTTAAAGAGGTTCTGGACATGAAGAGAGTAAGGGGTAAGTGGTTCTTTCTTGTAGACTGGAAAGGGTTCGGGCCTGAGGAGAGATCCTGGGAGCCCGAGAAGAACATTTTGGATCTCCTCCAGAGATTTCTTGGGACCAAGAAGAAGAGGGGGAGGCTGAAGTGTCTGGGGGGGTACTGTCATGGGTGCTCCCGTGATCCGATCCGTGTCTTGCCGTGTGCCCCCGGAGGCCGGTGGTTCTTTCCTCCCCTGGCTCTAGCGGCAGTTTCCACTGCTCCCGCGGCTCGGCGCATGCGTCCCCATCTCCAAGGGCGTGTGCACACTGGCTCTCTAAGATTTAAACGGACAGCGCTGGCCTGATATAAATTCCTGCCCCTTCCTGTGACCCTTGCCGGATCTTCAAACCATCTCCTGAAGAGAAAGCTCTCCTATGTATCCTGCGTTCCTGTGTATCCTGCGTTCCTGTGTATCCTGCGTTCTTGTGTATCCTGAATTCCTGTGTGCCAGTCCATTCCTGTGTATCCTGCGTTTCTGTGTGCCAGTCCAATCCTGTGTATCCTCCGTTCCTGTGTGCCATTGCGTTGCTGTGTATCCTGCGTTCCTGTGTGCCAGTCCGTTCCTGTGTTCCTGATCTGTGTGCCAGCTCCTGCGATTCCTGATGTGAGTTCAAGTGTGCCTTCCTGTGCTATTCTCCTGCCGTCACCCCAGGTACAGACTCTCCTGCATTACTACCTTGGCAGCCACCGCGGGCCTAGGCGCACCTGTGGAACAACCTGGTGGTACCCCGACGCAGCAAGTCCATCCTGCTTTACAGCGAGCTCTGGTCAAGACCGGGTGCCACTTAGTCTCCGGTCCCAGGTGTTGGCTAGTACCATCTCCCGTGGTGGTCCAGAGAGTCCACAGACTACCGGCCCTGAAATAGACCTTTAATCTTTGCCTTCTAAAAAAATTTTTAGTATAATAAATGGATAAAAGTTTAAAGGATTTGACTGTACTTATGTACAGGAAGGGGTATTACCGATGGATGCCCATATAAGCCGTGTGTTTTCTAGCCCAAGTAGGGTGATCCATCAGTCTGTTTTTCTTTTTTACCTATGTTCTCTCCTCAAACTTTAATGGTCTTGATATTTATCATGTTTTTTTTTTTTAATAATACTTACTATTTTTTCTAATATGTGTCCTTTTGGGATGGAAGGATACTGCTTTGTTTATGTGTTACATGCACAAACTTAATGGTAGTACATGAGCTAGCTGTGGGGGGGGGGTCTTACCCATAGATGGCGTAGATTGTACATGTTGCTATGCTGCATTGCTATAAAAAGAATGGGATGTGGTGTTTTCCTGTGATAATTTATTTTTGGACATTGGGCACTGGATTAGTGATGGGAATTACGGCTCTTCTTAGTGAGCTTTGTTCTTCTGGCTCCTGAATGGCTCCAGATTAAATATATAATATGGAGCCGCGAGGCAGTCAATCACCCCATTCCACATCACTTTTGAGCCAATTGCATCAGGTTAAAAGTGGTGTGGTCTTCTTCGAAATCTCCGTTCTTGGTCAACTAGGGCAAGCATCCTCTTTTAGCTGCTCTTCCTCCTCGTTTCATTGGCTCCTTCTCAATACCCAAGTAATCAATCCTGTGCCTTACTGTCTCGCGCTGACACCATCCGTACGGATCAACAATGTCTTCAATGCATCTCTTCCGAAGCCAATAATTTGCAATAAATTCTCTACGTCCATAGTTTCACCCAAACCAGTTCTCATGGAAGACCAAGAAGAATATGAGACTGATCAAATCATAGGGGGATATTTATCATACGCTGGCGCTCGTGCAAGTTCGCAGCCCGATACATGAAGAGGCTTTTGCCTCTTGATGTATCGGGCTGCCAGTTGCGCAGCGGTTTTCCTACGCAGGCGCGTAGTAACGCCCCGCGCCGGCCCACTCCAGTCCGGCCGCACCCCCCGCTCGGCCGGCCGCGCCCCCCCCCCCTTCACGCCCCTTCACGCCCCACTGGCGTGAAGGTGGCGGATTGTGAAAAATAATCGCAAAAGCTAGCAATAAGCTAGCATTTGCGATTATTTCAGGGCCTCTGCGCCACTGGCGGTGCGCAGAGGTCCTGATAAATATCCCCCATAGACTCCAAGATGTCTAATTCTCTACCTTCTGGTCAATTGGAAAGGCTATGGCCAAGATGAATGTTCTTGGGTGAAAAAAATGTATATGCTCCTCAGCTTCTGAAAAGTTTTTTGAAAAAAGGAAACAAAGGAAGTGAACTTGGGGTTTTTGGAGTCCACCCTTAAAGAAGGGTGTACTGTCATGGTTCTTCTGGTTTTGCATTTATCTCTCTCTGGTGGCAAGTCGGCAGATTGTTTGCTGAACTTCCTCTGGTGGGTCGTGCTCTGCACTGCAGTCCTATTCTGCAACTTCCTTCTGAGGTCACGTCCTCTACTCTGTGGGATGGGCTATAAATGTTTTTCCTGCTCCATTTGCCCTTGCTCAAGTATTTGCTCCAGTCCTCTACTTGCTCTGAGTTTGTGACCACTATCCTCCATCTTGTTCCTGCCTCCGACTCTGGACTCTGTGTCATCATCTGTCTGTCCTCAGCCCCGGATGCGTATCAGCCACTTCCTGTCAAGCTTTTACCACCTGCCACCTCCTTACAAGCTAAGCATCTTACAGGCCCTTGGCAGCAAAATCCATCCCGCTTTGCAGCGGACTCTGGTTAAGACTTGTAGGCTCCGCTCGCTGGCACTTATAAGTGCTTAGGGAAGCTGGCGAAGCGGAATTTCATCCGACCTCCAAGGTTAGTGGCTGCCGATATGCCCTCCCCCCCAGTATATATCATATACAGTATAATCCTTATACCACAACTGACCACACTGTGTCCTCACAATAGGCCAATAATACTGTGTCATTCTCTCAATATTTGATTATTTTTTTTTACTGTAAACCATATCTAATATATACAACTGCCCTGTTTTGGGGAACAAAATGCTTTTTACAATATTATAAAATCTAAGTTTTATTTTTGACAACAGGGCACCTATATAATTCCATTACTGACCTCAGTGTTGAGAGATAAGACACAGTTTGAGAAACCTGATGAATTTTATCCTTCCCATTTTCTTGACTCCAAAGGAGATTTTCTAAATAAAGAAGCATTCATGCCATTCTCTGCAGGTAAGTATAACCTACACAATATGACATTTGATAATGTGATAAGGTGGTCCCATGTTCTAATATAATGGAAAACAGAGTCCTTAAAGGGGTTTTCCCATGAAGGCAAGTTTCTTAAATATACCCAGCATAACAAAATAACACATTCTCTAATTCACAGTTATTAACAAAAATACAGAATGTCACAGATATAATTCCAACCTGTCCCTATCAGTCCTGGTGAACACAATTTCATTGGCACCTGGCTTTCGACCCTGGATCTTCTGACTTTGGGGTCGGCAGACATCTTGTCAGATGCTGTGGAGCTGAGCTCTTCTCTGCCTCTAGCCCCCACCCTTGCAGTCCAGGACAAGCTCACACACAGACACTGACTTCCTGCTGGCAAACAAAAAATCACATCATGAGGAGAGCTACTAGCTACAAGCAGATAAGTTATTTATCCTTGGAGTGGGTAGGAGGCACATCAGATCTGATAGTGTGTTGTGGCAGAGCATAGATGTAGCAAAGCTAAGAATATGTAATATCTCATGGATATCATCATCTCAGATCCGTCTCATCTCTTTTCTATGTGTCAGAAACTAGTACAATGCTCAGAAGGTAAATACAAGTGTATATAAACCTTGTACCCTGATAATTTAACCACATTTTCGGCACACTGTATCTCATAGCACAGAGGGATCATAAGGTGCCTTCTTAGAGAGTCCCCACCCACACTCAGGAATATTACATTGTCCATCACTGAGTGATAGGAGCTACAAAAGCAATAAAACTGAGTAAAATTGTAAAGTAAAGGGTTCAAACATCACTAAGGGGTTGAAATTTGAGAATTGTCTTTGATAGGCAAACTCCCTTAAGATTTTTGTTGGAACTGTACAATATGATATTTTTAACCGGCTTTTAATATTTTTCCTTTTTAGGTCGTAGAGCCTGTGCTGGGGAAACCCTTGCAAGAATGGAGCTTTTTATCTTTTTTACAACCCTTCTGCAGAAATTCACATTCCATTTCCCATTAACGCAAACTGAATTTGATTTCTCACCAGCCAGTGGACTTCCAAATGCACCAAGACCACATATGATTTGTGCTGTGCCCCGCAAATTGAAATAATTAATTACACTAAACCCGCTACATAATATCTACAATAAAAATATGATACACCAGGAGATAATAATATTAGAATGTTTTGTTATGATATATTGTTATCTTCCAAGATTCTCATTTAGTTTGAGATACCGTATTTTTTGGACTATAAGACGCTTCTTACAATAGGACGCACCCCAGATTTAGGTTTCCAAAAAAAGGAAAAATATATTTTACACCAATTAAAATATCCCTGTTGGTCGCACTAAAGTACAGCACACACAGACATACATTTACACACTCAACTCTGCATCATCCATCCACATACACATTCAACTCTGCATCATCCATCCACATACACACTCAACTCTGCATCATCCATACCTATACACACTCAGCTCACCTATACACACTCAACTTTGCATCACCTATACACACTCAACTCTGCATTACCTATACACACTCAACTCTGCATCACCTATACACACTCAACTCTGCATCACCTATACACACTCAACACTGCATCACCTATACACACTCACACAGAACCACACACACATATACATACACACACATACTTCCCCCATTTTCCTTCTTCTTACCCTGTCCCAGTGCAGCATGGCAGTATGAGACCTGTGGTGATGTAAGAAGCATGTGATCAGTCACATGATTCTGACATCACCGCAGGTCCTGGACTTGTAGGACATCGGGGAGGCTCCTCTCTGGGAGATCGGGTGCAGATCTACATCAGTGCATCACCCGATCTCCCTTACAGCGGTCAGGAGGGTCTGGCAGTGCTGGATCCTCCTGACCTCCGGTCTATAAGACGCAGCCACTTTTTAGCAAGATTTTTTATTGCTAAAAATTGCGTCTTATAGTCCAGAAAATACGGTACATTTCTTAAAATTGTTTATTTTCATGAATTATTTTGATTAAATAAAATAATTGAAAGTAAATCAACCAAATGGATTTAGGGTTTCAACACAAGCAGGATCGGCTCTTCATTTGGATCCTGTTTTAGGGGGCACATGTCTGAATGTAAGAATACTTGGGTTAAAACTACTAAATCTATGTGGATGATTTCCTTTTAAACAGTAGTAGAACATGATAACCAAAGTTCTGTAATGCCACCATATACACCCTTACTGGCAATAAAATTTCATGTGTGCTGAGGTCACAGTGTTTGGCAAAAATGGTCACTGGGCACAAACAAGAAGTAAAATGATGACAACAAGAAGTATCGGCAATAGAGGACCTGCAGGAGCGAGGATGGGTGAGTAGCTGGGGGGCACACAGAGAGGCACGGGTGAGCCTGCGATGAGAGCCATGGGTCGCGGGAGCACCCGTGACAATACACTAGCCACAGTTTTGGGCAAACTTACACAAACAAAGATTTTTTTTTCACTGCACATGGAAGGAGGACTTGCAGAGAGTTTTAGCAGGGGTAGGAGGTAAAAGGATAACTGTTAAACTGTCTACACTTGGGGAACACATTGGGGCAGATTTACTTACCCAGTCCATTCGCGATCCAGCGGCGCGTTCTCTGCGTTGAATTCGGGTCCGGCCGGGATTTATTAAGGCAGTTCCTCCGACGTCCACCAGGTGAAGAGCGCTGAAGAGCATCGCAACGCACTCAAGTTCACCGGCCTATTCCTAGTGAAGGTAAGTGCAAGCTCGGCGACACTTTTCTTTTTTTTTAAATGCAGCGTTTTTTCCAAATCCGTCGGGTTTTCGTTCGGCCACGCCCCCCCGATTTCCGCTGCGTGCATGCCAGCGGCGATGCGCCACAATCCGATCGCGTGCACCAAAATCCTGGGGCAATTCAGGGGAAATCGCCGCAAATCGGAAATATTCGGGTAACACGTCAGGAAAACGTGAATCGGGCCCTTAGTAAATGACCCCCATTATGGGTATTGTACTATGTAAATAAAGTTACGATGGACTATTATGTATTACATTTCATAATCTTGTACATTATGCTTGCTTACATTTTTTCAATAAAGAAATATCTACATATATAAAACACATAGAAAAGCACCCACTTCTGTGCTACTGAGGATGGGAAGGTGAGGAATGCTACATGGCTATTGGAAAGAGGGAATTGCTACTGCAACTACTAAACAAGAGTTGCAGAATATCTAAAAATAAATATCTATTAGGCAAGTAAAACAATTGTTCTGCATTACCTACCATTATCACTGTGTTGTATCGTGGTCTCACTTAAAGTTGTAAAGATAATAACATAGAATATCAGTGAATCTAGGGAAATCTATAATCATCAGTAATACTGGGCCCCAAGGTCAGAACAAACATTAATGATTAAAGTTCATCTGTTATTTCTGTTGTATTTTGCTATTGTACAGGTTCGGGTGAGTTGATTGGGAAAATGTGAAAATATATTTTATTATGGAAACTCTTTAGCTTTTAGTTAAAGTTCCGCCACAGAAAGGCATTTTTTGAATAATCCTTCTTCAAGTGCACTGCGGATGTGTCCTCACACTGCTGTGCTGTTAGTTCTGTTCATTAATCTTCTCCACAGTCCATCCCATGTGCTCTGTGTACACGCCGCAGCAGACCTCTAGTTAAGAGCTACAACAGGCGCTCAGAGAAGAAGGGAGGAGCTATAGAATTGTTTAATGGAAAGAGCTAAGAGCACAGCAGTGTGAGCTCCGCCCAGCTACTAGCCGGGAATATAAATCAATATTTCACTGTCCCACTTCTCCTGGAAACACACAAATTGGTATGATTACATCTCCCTCCAAAGTCAACACTGAACATGATCTCTATGATAAAAAATACTCGAGAATCTCTCTCTTTCTTTCCACCCACACCTTCTGGCACAGGCTCCATTCAACAGCCGGTGCCAGAAACAGGACGTAGTAGTACATCATGATGCGGCAAGCCCTGCAGCCTGTGACGTATTCCTACATCCAATGTCGGGAACGGGTTAAAACACAATGCAGACAAATAGTGTGATCAATGCATTGCACCATGTTCACAAAATGTGATTGAATTGAGTTTTGAAAAGCACATCAAACACGTCTAATAAGCATGGCCCACATAAAGCAAGACCACTTATTTAAAGCAATTGGTGAAGGCAAAAACACTGGCACTGCTTCACAAACTCACTGCCTGTCCCCAGTAAAGCCGGTGGTCAGCTCATGGGGTGATCAATCGGTGTGGCCTTGCAAAAGAAACCCAAAGTGCTGAAGCCCAACTAGATGCAAAGTAGTAGATCAAAGCTTCATTCGATACATACAGGTTTAACAGGACACCAACATGTGGCTGAAGTGACGGCAATTTTGCCAACTATGCCATAACTATGGCATAAATGATGGAGTATGGACATGCCAGTAAAAAATAGACAACAAATGGATAAGATAGCGCTATGTAAAAATATATGCAGAGGAATAAGAATAGGAATGCCACTCACCCCAATGTCTTCAACATTTCATTTATTTAACCCCTTAACGCTCTGCGCCATAGCTCTACGACCCAGAGGTACAGGGAATGTATGAAGAGGGTTCACGGGCTGAGTCCTCTTCATACAAAGGTGGGGGTTGTTGCGTATTGCAGCAAACCCCCACCGCTAATAACCGCGGTTGGCGCTTGCACCGATCGCGGGTATTAACCTTTTCATTGGGTGCCGCCATCTTTATTCCGATCGCCGCGCCCCCGTACGTCATCGGGGGGTGGCGATCGGTTGCCATGGTAGCCTCGGGTCTTCGTTTGACCCGAGGCTTAATGGCTTCTGTAGATTCGTTACAATGAGCCAGTTGCTCATTGTAATGAATGAGCTGCAAAAATGCCATATATTGCAATACAGAAGTATTGCAGTATATGGTAACAGCGATCTGACCATCTAGGGTTAATGTAACCTAGATGGTCTAAGAATTAGTGAAAAAAAAAAATTAAAAAAAAGTTTAAAAAATAAAAAAAAATAATAAAATATTAAAAATTCAAATCACCCCCCCTTCCCTAGAACTGACATAAAACATAATAAACAGTAAAAATCACAGACACATTAGGTATCGCCGCATCCCAAAATGCCCGATCTATCAAAATATAAAAACGGTTATGGGCGGCGGTGACCTCCGAGATGGGAAATGGCGCCCAAATGTCCGAAATGCGACTTTTACACCTTTTTACATCACATAAAAAATGGAATAAAAAATTATCAAAATGTCGCACAGACCTCAAAATGGCAGCAATGCAAACGTTGGCTCATTTTGCAAAAAATGACACCTCAGACAGCTCCGTGAGCCAAAGTATGAAAAAGTTATTAGCTTCAGAAGATGGCAATTTTTTTTTTTCTTTTTTGTACACATTCGTTTAATTTTTGAAAATGTATTAATACACAATAAAACCTGTATAAACCTATATAACTGCGATCGCACCAAACCAAAGAATAAAGCTGAGGTTTTATTTTGAGTGCACAGTCAAAGTCGTAAAAACTCAGCCCACAAGAACTTGACGTACGTGCGTTTTTTTTTTTCAATTTTTCCACATTTGGAATTTTTTTTCAGCTTCGCAGTACACGGCATGTTAAAATAAATAACATTACGGGGAAGTAAAATTTGTTACGCACAAATTAAGCCCTCACACAGGTCTGTACACGTAAAAGTGACAAAGTTATGGATTTTTGAAGGTGGAGACCGAGAAATGAGCGAAAAAACCCTGCGTCCTTAAGGCGTTAAAATACTCACAAAATTGCGTAGGGAGATATAAGACAAAGCGAGGGAGGGAGATACGGAATTCAGGACATCATATAGCAGCAAGAACGATGGCCATTTTGCTCATAAAGCGCTTCATCCGGGTCATATGCACATAGGACAAGGTTAAAACACAAGTGGCTTAAACGATACAAGATCTAAACATAAGGTTCAGTGAATATACACTCACCACTTTATGAGCATCTCTGAATGCACAGTACGTCGAACTTTGAGGCAGATGGGCTACAGCAGCAGAAGACCACATCGGGTGCCAGTCCTTTCAGCTAAGAACAGGAAACTGAGGCTACAATTTGCACAAGCTCATCGAAATTGGACAGTAGAAGATTGGAAAAAACGTTGCCTGGTCTGATGAGTCTCGATTTCTGCTGCGACATTCGGATGGTAGGGTCAGAATTTGGCGTCAACAACATGAAAGCATGGATCCATCCTGCCTTGTATCAACGGTTCAGGCTGGTGGTGGTGGTGTCATGGTGTGGGGAATATTTTCTTGGCAATCTTTGGGCCCCTTGGTACAACGCCACAGCCTACCTGAGTATTGTTGCTGCCCATGTCCATCCCTTTATGAGCACAATGTACCCTGTAACATCTGATGGCTACTTTCAGCAGGATAATGCGCCATGTCATAAAGCTGGAATCATCTCAGACTGGTTTCTTGAACATGACAATGAGGTCACTGGACTCAAATGGCCTCCACAGTCACCAGATCTCAATCCAATAGAGCATCTTTGGGATGTGGTGGAACGGGAGATTCGCATCATGGATGTGCAGCCGACAAATCTGCGGCAACTGTGTGATGCCATCATGTCAATATGGAGCAAAATCTCTGAGGAGCTTCCAGCACCTTGTTGTATCTATGCCACGAAGAATTGAGGCAGTTCTGAAGGCAAAAGGGGGTCCAACCCGTTACTAGCATGGTGTACCTAATAAAGTGGCCGGTGAGTGTATAAGATCAATAAAAACAGGCAGTGGAGCCTTGAGACTTATAGAACATGTTAAAAAGCATCATAATTCAGACCCCAAATCTTTGTCAGTGGCAGGTATAGAATACATACATCCACCAAAAAAATGGAGGCGATCACCAAAGAATGTCTCTTCAGAAAGAAGCAAAGTAGATTCTGAAAACAGGAGCTCTGGGACCCGCAGGTCTAAAGATAAGATAGATATATGGAAACAGATGGAACCCCTTTTCCAAGAGCACCAGATGGGCGATCCACTGAAATAAGAGAGGAAAGGGACAGAGGTGCCGTATTGTTGATGAGGGTGATTAGTTTAAACTGTATTCAAAAGGAGAGGGGCGACCGGTGCAGTGATTGGCACAGACTGGAGGCATCTGTGTTACGTTTGGTCGGAAAGATGAGCCTTTCTGCTACGTTAAGAATAAATTGCAGAGGAGAGAGTTTGGAAGACCAATTAGTAGGAAGTTATCCAGACAAGAGTGAATTATAGTTTTAGAGGTTGGATTCTAGAACATTTTTAAGGTGCATCCGGCAAGAGCAAGCAAAGGTTTGAATAGTGCAACGGAGAGGTCAGAGTCCGGGACAACCACAAGAAAGCAGGGAAGGTCATGAAGATATCCTGCATAAGCATGTAGTCATCTAGAACGAGGTATTCTTAGTTTAAGTAGTCAAAGTGGTAGAAGTTTGGGCAATGACCAACAAGGGCTGTGTATTAATCCTGGTTTGGTCCCTATAGCAGGCACCTGGACTCATGTGACCCTGTAACTATCTGTATCTCTGTGTGACACATGACTCAGCTCTTTTCATATTTCACCAGTTGGTATTTTTTCCAATGTCTGTGTGCCCGCAGCGTAATTAATATAAAGGTGGAGACCCGGGTTACATAACCCGCACGGCTCCGCAGCTGCCAGACTCCTGCACCCTCTCCAGGCACAGCCATGGATCTGGACTTGTCTTTAGCTTCGTATTTTGTGCTGGTTTTGACATTTGCTTTTATCCTGATTGTCATAAAAAGTTTGAATGAAAATCACATAAAAAATTATCCTCCGGGTCCCAGATCTTGGCCGCTGATTGGGAATTTGCATCTTATAGATTTCAGAAGACCTCATCTCACTTATCTGCAGGTAAGAAAACCTCAAGTGACATCTCCACAACATTGGTCCAGATATATCATTGTGTCTGCTCCAGTTTTTTGGCTAGCTTTGCACCTGAAAGAAGGTTTTTGGAGCTGGAACATATATTTTAAATAGTGTTTGCACCAGTTTTGTGTTTTGCGGTTTCACTTTGTCCGAATTTTTTAAATCTGTGCATCTAAAGTGGCGTAGTAGCGCTTAGTCAGAGTTTGCAACACAATTGTGTTGCATGCCATATAATGAAGGTGCACCAAAAAGAAAAAGGTGCAACTGTGTCCACGTTTTCCATAGCCGAGCAGATTGCGCCTGTATGAAATTATCAGGATCTGCACATTAGTGAGGGAAACAGCGCTAAGGCGGACGGCGCCACTTTTTATAAATATGGGCCAATGTATACAGTTTATTACCATCAGTTGTAGTAGTTTGAGTTTGTGTTGTTTTTCCACCCAAATTACTTAAGGATGGAACTTTTAGATCAATATTAGGTCAGTAGAAGTTTCAACTTATTCAAGGTTCACTACTAGCTGCACTGGAGGTCCCTGGAGTCTGTCCCTCTTTCCATGATGCAAGGATGAAATAACTTAAAATTGGAGCTGAAAAACTTCATTCAATGCAATTTATAGATCCAATACAAATCTTTATTAAATCTTAAAGGATATGGTTACTACATAGCCAACAGTAAAAAAGTAGATGAAAACAGGTGTGTATCACATTAAATGCTATCCAGGACCCTATCCTAATCCATTGTCCAGACAATGCCTGTCTGGATATGTAGAATTTTTATCTACTATGTGATTGTCAAGCACTATACTTTAAGGATAGGGTACTGGACAGCTCCAAATTTAACACAGTTAATAAAACTTAATTGAAACACGTAGGGGCAGATCTCTGTGGAGGATTCGGGTCTTCCGGCAATTCACTAAGGTTCCCCTGATGTCCACTAGGTGTCGCTGCTGCGCTGAAGTCCATCGGAGTGCACTGAAGTTCACGAAGCCAGGCCGGGTGCATGTAATTCGTGTCAAGCAACGCATTTTTTTTTTTTAAATACGGCGGTTTCTCCGAATCCGATGGGTTTTCCAACGGCCACGCCCCCGATTTCTGTCGCGTGCATGTCGGCGCCGATAATCTGATCGCGTGCACCAAAATCAATTCAGGGAAAATTGGCGCAAAACGGTAAAATTCGGGTAACACGACGTAAGAACGCGATTCGCGAATCACGTTTTCCCGACGTGTTACCCAAATATTTCCGATTTGCGCCGATTTCCCCTGAATTGCCCCGGGATTTTGGCGCACGTGATCGGATTGTGGTGCATCGGCGCCGGCATGCACGCGACGGAAATCGGTGGGCGTGGCCGAACGAAAACCTGACGGATTCGGAAAAACCGCCGCATTTAAAAAAAAAATGTGTTGCGAAGATTGCACTTACCTTCACTCAGCCCGGCTCGGTGTATTCCAGTGCGTTCCGATGCTCTTCATTGCAGCAGCGCCACCTGGTGGACATCAGAGGAACTACCTTAGTGAATCCCGACCGGACCCGAATCCACCGCAGAGAACGCGCCGCTGGATCGCGAATGGGCCGGGTAAGTAAATCTGCCCCATTGTGCCTGATTTATGAAAAGCGTATTAACAGACAATGGGGCTCATTTACTAAGGGTCCGAACGCTGCACTTTCGTCGGGTTTCCCGGCGATTTCTGTTTTGTGGCGAATTGCCCCGGATATTGGCGCACACAATCGGATTGTGGCACATCAGCGCCGGCTTGCACGCGACAGAAATCGGGGGCTTGGCCTTCTGACAACCCGATGGATTCAGACAATGCGCAGGATTTAACATTTCAAATTTTGTCGCAAGATCAGCACTCACATACACCAGGAAGAGGAAGGTGAACTCCGGGCAGAAGCGACAGATGCAGGATCTCGGGCGCACGAGTTTGGTGAATCGCGCCAAACCCGAATCCTCGTCGGACATCGCGCCACGGGACCGAGACAGGACTGGGTAAGTAAATCTGCCCCATTGTACCTGATTTATGAAAAGCAAGGTTAGTAACAAAAAGGGGCACACAGATACGCCTGCGACCCGAGACATGGGTCGCAGGGGCAACTGTGACAGTAGGTAGACTGCATCAGATTTAAATTAATACAACAGATTTTCATAAATTATACAAAAACAGCACCGAAACAAAGCTTAGTACAAAAATTCAACAAAAGAAACATGTTCCTTAAATAAATACAGCACAAAACCACACTTTGTTCATAAATCTCACATTAGAATCAACCTCTTTTAATAAATCAAGCTCATAGCACCAGAACTAAGCTCAATAAATAAATCCAGCACTAGAAGCATGCTTAGTACTTTAAACGTCACAACAGCTCAGTACATAAAAGCAGCAGCATCAGAAGGCTCCATACATAGAGACTACCACTAAATACATTCTTAGAGGCAAGCTTAAAACAAAAGGGTGACAACACTGCACTGCATGACCTAGAGAGGGCATATGGGGTTAGTATACGCACCAACATCTTATAAAGGGGGTTTACCTAAAAATTAAATCTTAACGAGCTGAAAAATGACCCACTTTAAAATCAACAATCGACACAGGGGCTCGGCAGAGTATGATCCCCCTATACAGCAGATGCTGCTCCAATCAGATGCAAGTACAGAACATTGTTACTGACCGATCTGTTTTTGGAAATACTTGTTCTCTCCATGAAGTAACAATTCTACATCACCTTTTTCTAAAAATTCTGGATTGTGCTTCTGTTATTAAGGAGCGAGTGTTACCATTTCTCTAGTCACAGGACTGTGCTCAACACTCTGGGGCAAATTTACTTACCCGTCCGAGTCACAATCCCCAATCCGGACAGTCCGATGATCATGCACTGTGCCGGGATCCAATAAGATTGTGCGCCCGATATCCTGCATGTCTCGCTTCCCCGCTCAGGTTCGCCGGAGTTCACCATCTTCCTCCTGGTGCATGTAAGTGCATTGGATGCGACACAAATATAAATGTTAAATACCGCGCGGATCGTCCGACTGCCCCCCCCCAGGTTTGTGTCGCCTGAAAGCCGGTGCGATTGCGACACAATCCGATCGCATGTGACACAATCTCCGACGTGATCCCCAAAAAGTTGGGAAACCCGTCAGAAATGCGGCCACGGGCCCTTAGTAAATAGACCCCTCTATGTCCAATCATCACTAGGGACACGTCCTGAATATTATAAGGTAGACGTCACAAGATAAGTCTATGAAGTCATCTTTTTCTAGATGTATTTTTTGTTCTTGACTTTAAGCTTTCAAAGAAATACGGACCGGTGTTCAGCGTCCGGATGGGAATGAAAAAAATGGTGGTCATAGCCGGATACGAGGCAGTGAAAGAAGCTCTGGTCACCAACGCCGAGGAGTTTGGAGAAAGAGGATTACTGAGAATATTCAAGAAAATGGACAATGAAATGGGTGAGTCCTGAGAGTTTTACTATTAGTGTGGAGTATGAAGAATATACATGGAGCTCAGCTCTTAGACTTCAAACCCCAATATAGTATAGTAAATACTGTAGAAAACCTGTGGTTCCAATCAGATGTTTACATCCAATTCCATGCTATCTGGTATATGTTCCAAAAAATTATCATTTGACATAATGGGGCTCATGTACTACAGCCCCTGCACCCGTTTTCTGTTGGACTTTGCACTTTCTTTTTAGTGCTTTCACATATATTTAAGTATTGTTTGCACCACCTATGTGTCACACGGATGCTTTTGTGTCACGGCTGCACTATTCCTCGCACGCCAAATTTCTTCTGCACTGAAATGGGTATTCCAGTGATCATTCGCACCGTGTGCCACATTTCTCATACAGAGTTTGACAGAATTTTCAAAGGTTAAAGGTGCACTAAAAAAAGTTAGTGCACTCTGTCAGAGCAGTGCAGGGGCATCCGATTCATGAAGAATGGGCACCACAATTCCAGAATCTGGAACTACACAGGCAAATGGCACATAGTGCAGACTACACTGTTCTTGATAAATGTGGCCCAGTGCTAGAAACCAATATAAAAGGTATAGAACATCTTGGTGTGCTAAGTGCTGTATGGAGAGGGGTCAAGATCTGGAGTGTGAAGGGTGCCTGAGACTCCAAGGACTGCCAGAGGGAATCTGATTTCAACAATATATTGTAAGCACAATCAGACCCCCTGGGTTAATGTGCAATAGGGGGACTGAAATAATAGGAATAAAAAAAAAATAATGTTCAAATCATCCCCATTTCCTAAGAGCACATATAAAAGATAAAGAAATAAGATGATTACCATGTTGGGCATCCCTGCAAACCAAAAAGTCCTCCCCTCACTAATAACATGTCCAGCAGCGACCTCCTTTTACTAATAACATGCCCAGCAGCGACCTTCCCTCACTAATAACATGGCCAGCAGCGGCCTCCCCTTAGTAATAACATATCCAGCATCTGCCTCCTCTCACTAATAGCATGTCCAGCAGCGGCCTCCCCTCAGTAATAACATGTCCAGCAGCGGCCTCCCCTCAGTAATAACATGTCCAGCAGTGGCCTCCCTAATAATAAAATCTCCTAGCATGGCCCCCTGAAAAATAATAAAGTATATACTTACCCTCCAGTGCTCAAAACAGTCCTGGAACAGTTTAGGCCACGAGTGAGTCCACCAGCCACACAACCAACCACACCTGTCCTGCGACAGATCGCATTGTATTCCTGGTGCTCTTTGACAACACTCCCGGAGAAGCCAACTTAGCAGACTTCACCAACGTGGCTGAAGCCCCATTGTCCACATTTGCAGCAGCCAGTCACCCCAGAGCCCCGTCTTTAAAATGGAGAGGCCCACACCCTGCTTCCAGCCATCAGAAGCACCCGGCAGCACTAAGCAGTGATCTTAGCTCCTAGATGTAAACCATATTACACATGCACTTGGACAAGATGAACCAGGGTATTGAAACCTGACTGCATTGGAGCTGGGAGTAGTAGCAGGGAGAAGAGGTGCTGCAGGGAGCATCGGAAGGTAAGTTTCTGAGTCTATTATTTTTATATACTCAAGTATAAGCTGAGTGGAGTTTTTAAGCACAAAAATTGTGCTAAAACTCAGCTCATACACAAATTTATAGTTATATTTAGAGACTCATTATACTGAGCAAAATAATATAGAGGAGGTATCATTTGGAGAGCACATCAAGAGTTGTAAAAACAAAGCCCATAAGAAAATGGTGCTAATTTATTTTTATTTTATTACATCTGGAATGTTTTTCCAAATTTCCAGTACATTGCATGGAACGTTAAATGACACCATTCAAAAGTACCATTTATGCTGCAGATAACAAGCGCTGTTATGTAAAATATACTGTATGTCTCAGTCTCTACCTGCTTTTCCTGTAATCTTTTGCAGCAGTAAGCACACATGGTAGTGGAAGGAAGTGCTCCTTCAGAATGTAATAGCCTGTGAATCTACAGTATGGAGGGTCTCCAATAACACGCCTACCGGCATAATAAGCATAATTTTAATAGTTGATTTTAGAAGGAAGTAGGTTGTGGACATCAAATAGTCAATTCTCTTGGTCTATTATGCTGGATTTTTATGGTAGATTTTCTTGAAAAGAGATCTACCACTAGATATACTAATGGTAGACTCCAATAACTATTTTATTGTGATATGCAATTTCTGAGACTGTTTCCATTAAATCCTAGAACACTGCATTTTTAAGAAAGAGTATAAAATATGCAAATGAAGAGGGGCTGATAATTTATGCATGTCCCAATTATTTTAATATTAGCCAGGTCCCACCATGCTATCGTTGAGATTGCTGGTGACGTCAGCCGGCAAATCTCGCAAAGACTTTCCCTGCGAGGCTGGTGGCCGATCAGCAAGGAAAGCCTCAGCTCAAACATGCTAGATTTACACACTGCCGGCTGATGTCACTGGCTCATTTGCATATTAAAAAAAACTCTTTTTCAACAAAATGCCACTGTTCTAGAAATTTCAAAACCCAATGAAAATGTAAGTTATAGGAGTCTACCATCAGTATATCTGATGGTAGATATCCTTTAAAAGAAACCTACCATCAAAATTAAGGTAGATCCAATGGTAGATTCTTCAATTGGTTTTCTGGCCTGTACTGTTTCTCTTTAATCATTGATCAAAGCTGATATACACATACACAACTAATATGCAAATTATCGGCAGAGGCTATTAGGGCGTGGAGTAGCCTGTACGGGCTGTGGGAGCAAGGGAACTCGACACCCCAGTAGCCTCTGCTCTCCCACCTCCAAATTCTTGTTGCACTCCCGATCTTCCTTGTGTTTGTGCACAAGCATATGTGTCTCCCATGCGCAGTGGCTCCTGCTTCAGTGTCAGCAGCAACGATTCATGAGTCTGCATAGGTATGAGTGTATGCAGAGCCACATATGTGCAGACCTCTGAAGAAGCCTCCGGCGAAACATTTTCTTGTGCACAAGCAAGATCAGGAGCGCCCCAAGGATGCACTAGGAGTTGGGACAGCAGAAGCTACCGGAGCGTGGAGGTGCCTTCACTACCAACGCCCAGAAAGGTTGCCCAAACCCCAGTGGCCTCTGCCAGTAATTTGCCTATTTGCTAGCTAAAGTTTACATAAGCTTTGACATGCGAGGATTATTAAAAAAACTGTTTAGGGCTGAGGACAAAAGGAGGAACCTACCATCGGATATACCTTAATAGGTAGATTCCTGATTGTAGGTTCCCTTTAAGTATCAAAATAAGAATATTTATCTTATGTATACCTAAAAATGAATTAAAATCTTTTTTTTTTACATTTTTTAGGACTTGTTTCTTCAAGAGGGGAAAACTGGAAGATAATGAGAAGATTTACAATGACCACACTGCGGGATTTCGGCATGGGAAAGAGCACCATAGAAGAGAAAATTATTGGGGAATGTGTCAATTTAACTAAATATTTTGCATCCTTTAAAGGTAAGACATGGAGAACTGACCTTACAATTATTACAATTATCAATTACAATTATTCATATTAGATGCAGAAAACCATGACAACCAATTATAGCACTTAAAGAGTGTTGAAAGCATTGAAAAAATATGGTTGTGTGAACTAAGAGGCTAATCCTACTGTTGTCTCATGTGGACACTCTCATAGGTTTCCTGGTGAGGCAACTGCATAGAACATACCAGACCCTCTATAGGGGAATTTTTCTTGCTCAATCCCACAGCTACTCGTGATGATTAGCCCTGTTCCAGTAAGTACAGTTATAGAGTAAAAGATGGCATTTCTGCCTTCCTGACTCTATACTTATTATTAGAAGGTTTTCAGGAGGACACAGAGAGATGGATTATCACCCTGTCCTCCACATTATGCATTAATATTTGATAGTAAAGGGCTATAGGTATAGGAAGGGAAGATGTAACAGTTATGCCGAGTTCTAGTGTCTAAGGGTCACCTGTGCTACATACGGACACCTACAAAAAAAGACTTCAAACTTGTGGTAGCTTCTGCTTTGGGAGGTATCACTATTGGGACATAGGATGTGGGCAATCTTTTTCCAGGTTATTGCATCTCTACTGCTCTGCAAAAGAGGAGTCATCTTCCTTCCTTCTGCGTAACAGACTTATTGGGGCTCATTTACTAAGGGTCCCAAAGCCGCACTTTCGTCGGGTTTCCTGAATATTTTCGACGAATTGACCCGGGATTTTGGCGCACGCGATCGGATTGTGGCGCATCGGGCGCCGGCTTTCACGCAACAGAAATCGGGGGTGTGGCAGTCGGACAGCCCAACGGATTCGGAAAAACCGCGAAATTTAAAAAAGAATTTTTGTCGCAAGGTCAGCACTCTCATGCACTGGGAAGAAGACGGCGAATTACGTCGGACCTCGGCGCAGCAGCGACACCTGCTGGATATTGGGCGCACGACCTTAGTGAATCCTGGCAGACCCGAATCAGCGTCGGACAACGCGCCGCGGGATCGTGACTGGACCAGGTAAGTAAATGAGCCCCATTGACTCTAAGGCCTTACACAGAAACATATTGGGGGTGCTCATGCGCTGGCGTGCTCAGGCTCTGGCGTGTAGCTGTGCAGAGGTTATTTCTACACCAAGTCCTACCTGGTGTAGAAATAAGCACAGCCAGCGACCTTTCACATATGAAAAGTCACTGGCTGCAGTTAGTACACCTACGTGGGGACAGAAATGCCACATGCTAGCCCATTCCTCCACCGGCCGCACCCAACATTCACGCCCAGCATGGTGAAAATAATCGTAAGTGCTAGCACTGTCTTGTCCTGCTCCAAATTTGGTCACTTGTTCAGTCCAGACTCCATTTTGTCTTTACTGAGAGCGAGGTTAGACTTGATTGCTATCTGTGGCTGTGGCTGTGAGCTCTTGCAATGGCGTACAACCCTGTTGATGATCTGCCTCTGGACTGAGTCCTTCTTGGGTACCATCTACCTCCACTCCTCTGGTAACATCTGGGTGGTAATCTGCTCTCAGACACAATCTTTCCTGGACTAGTCTGCATAGTTGTGCAGCCTCTCATCCCATAAAATGGGGTTCTCCTTGACTAAAGCAATCAGGTGCTCCATCTGTAAGAATGCCATGTCACACAAAACAAAGCCCCTCACATACTTCTAGAACTTTTTCTATGCTCTACTTGGTTTTTACATGCCAATAGACTTCTATGGGGAAGTGGGATGGAAATACAGGCATAAATAGGACATGCACTATATTTTACGCTCTGTGTTTCCGTCCATGTCCGCAGTGTGTAGAACAATATGCTGGACCTATAGTAGCCTTAATCTATTTTAGATGAAACATTTTGCATTTTGGCCTTTCATGTAATGCGTGGTATCACCTGTATTTTACAAATTTTTGTTCATTCTCTCCTTAGGGAAGCCATTTGATACCACTATGATCATGAATGCTGCGGTGGCAAATATAATTGTGCCAATTTTAATTGGGAAGCGAATGAGCTATGATGACCCTCAATTTAAGAGACTGCTAAGCCTGACAAATGAGAATGTTAGACTTATGGGGAGTCCAATGGTTTTGGTAATGTCAATGACGTAATGTTTTGTATACGGTATTTATTGAAAAAAGCAATTTTGATAATTAACCATAATTTAGAATTTTTTCTAGATGTGTCATAGTAAACTCACTAATAGGGTGTCAGGATTCGGGATGAGTGGATACTCTGGACCACTGCGGGAGGTGGTATTAGCCAACACCTGGGACCGGAGTCTAAGTGGCACCTAGTCTTAACCAGAGCCCGTCGCAATTCAGGATGGACTTGCTGCGGCAGGGCACCACTAGGTCATTTCACAGGTGCGACTAGCCCGCGGTGCCAGCCGAGGTCGAGGTACCTTAGCGGAAGACAGTCTCGTGGTCAGGTCCAGGCACAGGGTCGGGGCAGGCGGCAGAGATGCAACGTCAAGTCCAATCCGGGGTCTGCAGCAGGAGATCCAGGCAGATGCGAAAGGGAACACAGGAACACGGGATACAGGCACACAGGAATGCAGGAACACAGGAATGCAGGACACAGGAACTTGGGAGAAGGAACACGGCAACGTAGGAACATGGCAACACACAGGAACGCAGGAATTTCGCTGGGGAGCTTTCTCTAAGGCATTGGCCCTTAACACGCGCGCGCCCTAGGAGGCAGTACCGCATGCACACGGCAGTCTGCTGGGGAGCAGGAGCTGGGAGAGGTTAGTCCGGAGGAGTGGCAGCAGCAGGGGCACATCGAGGGACATGGTCACATGGGGGTTATCCAGGAAAACATTAATTGAAACTATTTTTATAAACTTCTTATTACACGTAACCTACTAAAATATATTGTTTCCCTGCTTGCAGTTTTCTTTAATATAGTCCATGGTTATGTGATGCAGGAAGTAGCATCACAGTCACATGACAGCAATGGGCTGGTTACATTACATTGTAATTATCAGCCCCTTTCAATCAGGTGACTTGTGATGGGAGGAGGGAATATTAGTGAGGGTGGTCATGCTCGTATGCCCTCTACTGGCTTAATCCATGTCTCATGGCAAAGATGGGCAGGGAACCTCAGCACAACCCTGTTCTGTCAAACGACGTTACCACCGGGCCACTCAAAACAAGAACGAACATGAATGTTTGTCAAATTCAAGGACAGAAGATAATAAATGTTACTTATCACAATTCATTTTGATTACTTTTCCAGCTTTATGACCTATTCCCGTTCCTGGAGTTGTTTCCTGGTAGTCACAAAACAATCATAAAAAATGTTACAGAGTTCTATGACTTTATTGAGAGAACCTTTGTAGAACATCTGAAGAACTTGGATGAAAATGATCAAAGAAGCTTAATTGATGTTTTTCTTGTCAGACAAAAAGAGGTACATTCCCATTTCGGCAAATTAATGTATTGTTTATATAACGAATAATTATACCATTTTCCAATATACTTTCTGTATCAATTTCTCATGGTTTTTAGATCTCTGCTTACTGTCCTTCTACAGGAAGTTTCTATGTTTACTTCCAGGGGACAGACATTTGACCATGGTCACACAGGTGCATGACACGTTGTTAGTATCATAGAGAGTAATCAGAGCCGTGTGATATAACGAGCCGCACACCTGTGTGACCATGGTCAGATTTTTAAGTCTTCATGTATTGTATTAATGACATTAACCCCTTCACGTCACAGTGTTTTTTTTTATTAATTTTTTGCTCCCCACGTTCCAAAATCTATAACTTTTTCATTTTTTCCATGTACAGAGCTGTGAAACAAATTATACTTTTCGGTGATGTTATTTAATATTCCATGCCGTGTACTGGGAAGCTGGAAAAAAATTCCAAATGTTGTAAAATTGCAGAAAAAACACATATGCGGCTTAGATTTTACAAATTTTACTGTGCACTCCAAATGATCTACTTTATTCTTTGGTTCTGAATGTGTTTTAATACATTTTCAAAAATGAAAACAATGGCCCACATTTTTCCAAAACAGTTCAAACTGCACTATGTGCAGTTTGCCTGCAGAGGGTGCAATGTGCTACAGACCCATGAAATGTGGTGCATGATCTTCATGAATCTGGCGCCCCGTGCACTCCTCCAGCAGAATGCAACATTTTTATTTTCTGGTGCACTTTGTTCATGCTATTGAACTGTGACGCAGGCAGAATAAGAAAATAGTTTTGCCACCTTCTGACTCTAATAACTTTTCAAAACATCGGTATATGGAGCTGTGAGAGATGAGCTTACATTTTCAATATTACCAGTTTGAGGACTGTGCAGGCTTGTTATAAAAAAAATCTTCATGTGATGTAAAATGGTGTAAAAATGGCATTTTGAACATTTGGGCGCTATTTTCCGTTATGGGCTTCACCATTAGGAAGAACCATGTTTTGATTTTTACTGTTTAATTAGTTTTAGATCAGGTAAAGAAGGTAAAGAGGGGTGATTTGAGTTTTTATTTTATAATTTCTTTTCCTATTTCCATATGCCCTATTGGTGAATTTTTATTATCTTTTTGTGCAGTATATTTAAAAAAGAATGCAAATCTGACATTGCTTTTTTTAAGTAAAAAAATTCTGCCTATTTTATGGAACCTAAATTACATAATAATTTACCAAATTTGTATATGTTTTAAATATAAAATGGCCTTCCTTTGCATAATGAAATACTTTTGGGGAAAAAAAAAATTCATCACACTTTCCAAGCGCCATTACTTTTTAAATATTTTGTTAATGTGGGGGCATGTGAAAAGAACTGTTGATTTAATTTCTACACATTTGGGGTTCATAGAGTTTTTTGATTGTGATTAATATAATTTTTTGTGTCATTGATGATTAGTTTTTTGTTGTAGAGATAAATCCTATAACAGGTTTATATATAACCTGGATTGGTACAGGTGTGGAGGTACTAAATGTATGTGTTTTTACTTTATTTTTTAAGGGGAAGGGCAATGTTTTGTGTTTAATGTTTTTGTGTACCTTTTTTTAGACTTTTTTTAATTACATTATCCCACAAGGGAACCATTTTCAACTCTAGACAGTGCTGTTAAATTGTCTTTCCTTCTCGTCAGCTAAACCAGTTCTAGAGATGGAAATCTATTCCTTCTGAAATAGATATAATGATTTGGCTTCAACCCCAAATCATGTCATTAGGCGTTTGGAAAGTCATGCTTGATGGTAAGGGTAGCCAAAAGAGGCAATGTTTTCCTTATCCCATCTTGGAAAATGTATTCGCATATTTCCCAAAATACCCCCCCAATGGCTATAAATCTCCACACGTCTGCAAGGTGTTCCTAATTGGTAAAGTCTCCGTAAGGAGACTACTGAGCAGTTCTCCATACTGACTTACAGAAGGCTCTCTAGAAGCTTTTTGTATGTCAGATTTATCATAGTGACTTAGTTGATAAATGTGATGTTTGAGGTGTTTCTGACTGCATTAGAGTTGAGACTTTTAAAGAAATTCCTAAGTGTTTTCTACACCAGGAGGGGACTACAGTGAATTTGTGAACTTCATAAATCTGTCTTGCACAACTTGATTTATAAATTTGAATTAAACAGCCAAAAGTAAGGTAGGTTGTCAAATGTTGCTTAAAAGTAATTCATTTGGAGGAAATTGGCAGTAGAGACAATTGTATGCCAGAATATTGGCATAGCTACAATATGTAATAGGAATGACTAAAAACTAGAGATGAGCGAACATACTCGTCCGAGCTTGATGCTCGTTCGAGCATTAGCGTACTCGAAACTGCTCGTTGCTCGGACGAATACTTCGCCCGCTCGAGAAAATGGCAGCTCCCGCCGTTTTGCTTTTTGGCGGCCAGAAACAGAGCCAATCACAAGCCAGGAGACTCTGCACTCCACCCAGCATGACGTGGTACCCTTACACGTCGATAGCAGTGGTTGGCTGGCCAGATCAGGTGACCCTGGGATAGACTAGCCGCTGCCCGCGCTGCTCGGATCATTCTGTGTCTGGATGCCGCTAGGGAGAGAGCTGCTGCTGGTCAGGGAAAGCGTTAGGGTGTTCTATTAGAATAGTGTTAGGCAGGAGTGATTCTACAACAACCCAACAGCCCTTCTTAGGGCTACAATAACGTTATACTTTTTTGTTTTTGTTTGCTTGTGGCTGGGCTTGCTGGCACTAGTAGTGCAGCTAGTACCATATTGTGAGGAATTTGCAGGGGAACTTGCTACCGTTGTGTTTAGCTCTTAGTGACACACATATCCACCTCAAACACCAAAGTGGGAAAAGTTATTAGGGGTTGGATTTCAATTAGGCACAGTCTGCCATTTCCTTTTTTATTTTACGTTTATTTTTTTAATAACTCAGCGTCATCTCATCTGGCATAACAGTGTGCTTTCATACTTGGCTAGAAAATAGCCATAGGAGAATCCAAACGGCTTACTTACGCCTACAGTAGCGTTATATATATTTGATTTCTGGTTGATCTGCTGGTGGCTGTCCTTGCTGCAGTGCATCTACTAGCAAATTGTGAGCAATTTGTAGTGAGACTTGCGACCGCTGTGTTGTGCGCTTAGTGACGCACATATCCATCGCAAAGACCGAAGTGGGAAAATTTATTAGGGGTTGGATTTCAATTAGGCACAGTCTGCCATTTCCTTTTTATTTTACGTTTATTTTTTCATAACTCAGCGTCATCTCATCTGGCATAGCAGTGTGCTTTCATACTTGGCTAGAAAATAGCCATAGCAATAGGATAGCATTGTTTGGTTTTAAAAACTAAAAAACACAAAAAAAAACTAAAAAACACAAAAAAACACAAAAAAAAGTTTAAAAAAAATTAAAGTTATAACTTTCATTTTCAAAATGTTTAACCCGAGGGCTAGGGGTAGAGGACGAGGGCGGGGACGTGGGCGTCCAACTACTGCAGGAATCAGAGGCCGTGGTCCTGGGCGGGGTGAGACACCACCTGCTGATGAGGGAGCAGGGGAACGCCGCAGAGCTACACTCCCTAGGTTCATGTCTGAAGTTACTGGGACTCGTGGTAGAGCACTGTTGAGGCCAGAACAGTGCGAACAGGTGATGTCGTGGATTGCCGACAATGCTTCGAGCAATTTGTCCACCAGTCAGTCTTCCACGCAGTCCACCCATGTCACCAAAATCGGCACTCCTCCAGCTCCTGCACCTCAGCCTCCTTCCCCCCAGTCTGCCCCCTCCCAGGAAAATTTGGCATTTGAACCGGCATACTCTGAGGAACTGTTTTCTGGACCCTTCCCACAGTCACAAACCACTTGTCCGGTTGCTGCTGAGCAATTTTCCGATGCCCAGGTTTTCCACCAGTCGCAGTCTGTGGGTGATGATGACCTTCTTGACGTAGTGGAAGAAGTGTGTAAAGAGGTGTCCGACGATGAGGAGACATGGTTGTCAGACAGTGGGGAAGTTGTTGTCAGGGCAGGAAGTCCGAGGGGGGAGCAGACTGAGGGATCGGAGGATGATGAGGTGACAGACCCAAGCTGGGTTGATAGGCCGGGTGAACACAGTGCTTCTGAGACGGAGGAGAGTCCTCGACCAGAACAGGTTGGAAGAGGCAGTGGTGGGGCCAGACGGAGAGGCAGGGCCAGAGCAGGTGCATCAGCGCCAAATGTGTCAACTAGTGAAGCTCCCGTGGCGAGGGCTCCTGCGGCGAGGGCTAGATTTTCAGAAGTCTGGAGGTTCTTTAAGGAAACACCGGATGACCGACGGACTGTGGTGTGCAACATTTGCCAAACCAGGATCAGCAGGGGTTCCACCACTAATAGCTTAACTACCACCAGTATGCGCAGGCGTATTAATGCTAAACACCCCACTCAGTGGCAACAAGCCCGTTCACCTCCGGCCGTGCACACCACTGCTCCTTCCCCTGTGTCAGCTGATAGTCAGCCCCCTGCCCAGGACCCTGCCACAAAAACCCCATCGTCGCCTCCACGATCCTCCACATCATCCACCAGCGTTCAGCTCTCCATACCCCAGACGCTGGAGCGGAAACGCAAATATAGTGCAACCCACCCGCACGCCCAAGTCCTTAATGTCCACATCTCCAGATTGCTCAGCCTAGAGATGCTGCCCTATAGGCTAGTAGAGACCGAGGCCTCTCGCAACCTCATGGCGGCGGCCGCCCCTCGGTATTCGGTCCCCACCCGCCACTACTTTTCCCGATGTGCCGTCCCAGCCCTGCACCAGCACGTGTCAGACAACATCATCCGTGCCCTGACCAACGCCGTTTCTGACAAGGTCCACCTGACCACGGACACGTGGACGAGTGCTGCCGGGCAGGGCCACTATATATCGCTGACGGCACATTGGGTTAACTTGGTGGAGGCTGGGACCGAGTCTGACCCTGCGGCTGGTCATATACTGCCGACGCCAAGGATTGCGGGGCCTACCTCGGTCCAGGTGTTTCAAGCCTACTATGCCTCCTCCTCCTTCCACCCCTCCTCCACCTCCTCCTCCGAACTACCATCCGTGGGCATGGCGCCATCAGTCGGTAGCTCTAGGCACAGCAGCAGTGCCGTCGCTAAGCGACAGCAGGCGGTGCTCAAACTGCTGAGCCTAGGCGATAAAAGGCACACCGCCCAAGAACTATTACAGGGCATCACGGCGCAGACTGATCTGTGGCTGGCACCGCTGAACCTGAAGCCAGGCATGGTTGTGTGTGACAACGGCCATAACCTGGTGGCGGCTCTGCAACTCGGCAGACTGACACATGTGCCATGCCTGGCCCATGTGTTAAATCTGATAGTTCAGCGTTTCCTCAAGACATACCCCAATCTGTCTGATTTGCTCACGAAGGTGCGTCGCATCTGTGCGCATTTCAGGAAGTCCAGCACAGATGCTGCCACTCTCAGGGCAGCGCAGCGCCGCCTCCAACTGCCCGCTCACCGACTGTTGTGCGACGTGCCCACGAGGTGGAATTCAACACTGACCATGTTATCCAGAGTTTACCAGCAGCGCCGAGCGATTGTAGACTGCCAGATGTCAACTTCCACCAGAACTGGTAGTCAGGTCAGTCAGCTTCCTCAAGTCTACAATGAGGAGTGGACGTGGATGTCTGATATCTGTCAGGTGCTGAGTAACTTTGAGGAGTCAGCACAGATGGTCAGTGGCGATGCCGCCATCATCAGCCTCACCATCCCGCTGCTTGGCCTGTTGAAAAAATCTCTGATCAGCATGAAGTCAGAAGCTTTGCGCTCGTCACAAGAGACGGGGGAAGAAGATTCCCTTGTTGATAGCCAAAGCACCCTTAGGTCTGTTTCTCAGCGCATATCGGAGGAGGTGGAGGTGGAGGAGGATGAGGAGGAAGAGGAGGAGAATGTTGGCGAGACACAAGAGGGGACCATTGTTGAGTCCTTCACTGTTCAGCGTGTATGGGCAGAAGAAGAGGAGTTGGAGGAGTTGGAGGAGGAGGAAATGGACAGTCAGGCCAGTGAGGGGAGTGAATTCTTACGCGTTGGTACTCTGGCGCATATGGCAGATTTCATGCTAGGCTGCCTATCCCGTGACCCTCGCGTTCAAAGAATTTATTCCAGCACCGATTACTGGGTGTTCACTCTCCTGGACCCACGGTACAAGCAAAATCTTTCCACTCTCATCCCTGGAGAGGAAAGGAGTGTGAGAATGCATGAATACCAGCAGGCCCTGGTGCACAAGCTGAAACAGTATTTCCCTTCTGACAGCGCTAGCGGCAGAGTGCGTAGTTCTGCGGGACAAGTAGCGAGGGAGAGTAGGCAAGCAGGCAGCTTGTCCAGCACTGGCAAGGGTACGCTTTACAAGGCTTTTGCCAGCTTTATGTCACCCCAGCAAGACACTGTCACCTGTCCCCAGTCTCGGCAGAGTAGGGCTGATCTTTACAGAAAGATGGTGAGGGAGTACGTAGCTGACCATACCATCGTCCTAAATGATCACACAGCTCCCTACAACTACTGGGTTTCAAAGCTGGACATGTGGCACGAACTGGCGCTGTACGCCTTGGAGGTTCTTGCCTGCCCTGCCGCTAGCGTCTTGTCCGAGCGGGTTTTCAGTGCAGCTGGTGGCATCATCACCGATAAGCGTACACGCCTGTCGACTGACAGCGCTGACAGGCTGACGCTTATTAAGATGAATAAAGCCTGGATTTCTCATAATTTCCAATCTCCACCAGGTGAAGAAAGCTCAACCTGAATAATTTATCCACTCCTCCTCCTCCTCATTTTCCTCCTTCTCCTCCTCTTTGTACAGTAAAGCAGAGGAAACTGGCTATTTTTTGACAGGGCCCACTGGCTCTAGCTATAGTACTTTATGCATTTAATTTTTCTGGAGGGCCACCGACCCGGTCCTCTGTTTTAAACAATTTTTGGGAGTGCCACATACAGGCACTCAATCTATTCAATTTTTCTGGAGGGCCACCTACCTGCTCCTCTGGTTTGAAAACTTTTTTGGACTGTCACATACAGGCACTCAATCTATTCCATTTTTCTGGAGGGCCACCTACCTGCTCCTCTGGTTTGAAAACTTTTTTGGACTGCCACATACAGGCACTCAATCTATTCCATTTTTCTGGAGGGCCACCTACCTGCTCCTCTGGTTTGAAAACTTTTTTGGACTGCCACATACAGGCACTCAATCTATTCCATTTTTCTGGAGGGTCACCTACCTGCTCCTCTGGTTTGAAAACTTTTTTGGACTGCCACATACAGGCACTCAATCTATTCCATTTTTCTGGAGGGCCACCTACCTGCTCCTCTGGTTTGAAAACTTTTTTGGACTGCCACATACAGGCACTCAATCTATTCCATTTTTCTGGAGGGCCACCTACCTGCTCCTCTGGTTTGAAAACTTTTTTGGACTGCCACATACAGGCACTATCCAAATTAAATTGTCTCCATAGCAGCCTCCACACGTTGTCTCCATTGCTACCTCCAAAAGTCGTCCATATAGCTGCCTCCATACATCGTTCCTTTATCAAACGAGGTGTGTCAGGCAGAAATTTGGGTTGTTTTCATGGATTCCACATCAAAGTTGTTAACTTTGTCGCCACCCAGCTGTGTTATCCACAAAATATACTGGCAAACTTTTATCATTTACCAATATTATTTCAGCGCTTCTTGCTCATCTGTTTACATTCCCCTCACCCGCCATATCCTAAACTTATAAGAACGCTACTACACTTGATCTTATACAAAAGGTTCTTAGAAGTGCTGTTTGGGGAGTAGCCTAGAGACACGGGCTTGGATTGGCGAAAGCTCGCCTGGCAGCGGAGCGCCAGCTCCATGCCAAGATCCAACTAACATAGTTTTAACTGCAGCACCTTTGGGTTGTTTTCATGGCTTCCATGTTAACTTTGTCGCCACCCTGCTGTGTAATCCACAAAATATACTGGCAAACTTTTATCATGTACCGATATTATTTGAGCGCTTCTTGCTCACCTCCTTTGGTTCCTCTCTGCTACCCATTGGTTTGAAGCCTGAGTCCATTTAGGGTATGTCGCCATGCCACTCTCTAGCCTGCCGCTGCTGCCGCTGCCTCTGCATGAAGTCCCCTATAGTGTCAGGGTCAATTATTGGATGTTTTAGATGCTATCTAGCTTCATTCTGTCACTCTGTCATGGCCATGCTGTTGCCCATAATTTTGGCATAATGGTGCGATTAAGCAGCCTCAGAGGCATCCATGCATGCTGCCCCTGCTGTTTCCTGTCCATTTCCGTGGTGTTTCCATCCTTTTCTGAGGTTCCCAGGTGTTTGGCCAAGCTTCCCTGTGCAGAGCCTTGGTCCCCTTGAAAAATGCTCGAGTCTCCCATTGACTTCAATGGGGCTCGTTATTCGAGACGAGCACTCGAGCATCGGGAAAAGTTCGTCTCGAATAACGAGTACCCGAGCATTTTAGTGCTCGCTCATCTCTACTAAAAACATAAAAGAAGGACACATATTGTAATTAAATAGAAACCCACCAGACTTTCCCTACCTACTTATTTGAAATTACCCTAGGGCAGTGGTGGTGAACCTATGGCACGGTAGCCAGAGGTGGCACTCGGAGCCCTTTCTGTGGGCACTCAGGCCATCAACCCCAGGACAGAGTTCACCAAACAGAACTAAATCCTCTGAATCTTCCTGCAGTCCCAGGCAACTTAAGAGATGCTGCTCTCATTGGTATTTTAAAGCGACACTGTATTGGCTGTTTGGAACTGCTGGAAAAGTGAGAAGACCCTTTAGAGAAACTACAATGATAGTTTGAATTTGTCCTCCTTCTTTCAACTGTATTGGTGGCCTCAGGTGGCTGATACAATTGAAAGTTGTTGAAGAACAGGTAGCAATAAGTTACTGCTTAAAATGCACTTCATGATATATAAGTGGATTTTGGTTATAGTTTGGGCACTCAGTCTCTAAAAGGTTCACCATCACTGCCCTAGGCAGTGGCCAGTAACTGGGTGATGATTCCTGCTTGACTCTTAGTGATAACAACAGATGAGGACAAGACAAACAAACTTCTCTGGCAACTTTTCTTATTTGTGTCAAAAACCTAGAGGACAACATAATACCAAATCGATAGACACCAGGGATAACCAGAAAGACAAGCCAAAGGGTCAGAAGAAACCAGATAAGTAGATAGAATCAATGCTTGTCAAATGTGAAATAAAACAAGAACTGACAATAAATTCCCAGGAACGTTTAGGAGATGTCAGAATGCTGGTTACAACTAGAGATGAGCGGACATACTCGTTCGAGCTTGATGCTCGTTCGAGCATTAGCGTACTCGAAACTGCTCGTTGCTCGGACGAGTATTTCGCCAGCTCGAGAAAATGGCATCTCCCGCCGTTATGATTTTTGGCGGCCAGAAACAGAGTCAATCACAAGCCAGAAGACTCTGCACTCCACCCAGCATGACGTGGTACCCTTACACGTCGATAGCAGTGGTTGGCTGGCCTGATCAGGTGACCCTGGAATAGACTAGCCCCTGCCCGCACTGCTCGGATCATTCTCTGTCTGGATGCTGCTAGGGAGAGAGCTGCTGCTGGTCAGGGAAAGCGTTAGGGTGTTCTATTAGAATAGTGTAAGGCAGGAGTGATTCTACAAGAACCCAACAGTCCTTCTTAGGGCTACAATAACGTTTTATTTTTGTCCACCAGTCAGTCTTCCAGGCAGTCCACCCATGTCACCGAAATCAGCACTCCTCCAGCTCCTCCGCCTCAGCCTCCTTCACCCCAGTCTGCCCCCTCCCAGAAAAATTTTGCATTTGAACCGGCATGCTCTGAGGAACTGTTTTCTGGACCCTTCCCACAGTCACAAACCACTTGTCCGGTTGCTGCTGAGCTATTTTCCGATGCCCAGGTTTTCCACCGGTCGCAGTCTGTGGGTGATGATGACATTATTGACGTAGTGGAAGAAGTGTGTAAAGAGGTGTCGGACGATGAGGAGACACGGTTGTCAGACAGTGGTGAAGTTGTTGTCAGGGCAGGAAGTCCGAGGGGGGAGCAGACTGAGGGAACAGAGGATGATGAGGTGACAGACCCAAGCTGGGTTGATAGGCCGGGTGAACACAGTGCTTCTGAGACGGAGGCGAGTCCTATACCAGAACAGGTTAGAAGAGGGAGTGGTGGGGCCAGACGGAGAGGCAGGGCCAGAGCTGGTGCATCAGCGCCAAATGTTTCACGTAGTCAAGCTCCCGTGGCGAGGGCTAGATTTTCAGAAGTCTGGAGGTTCTTTAAAGAAACACCGGATGACCGAAGGACTGTGGTGTGCAACCTGTGCCAAACCAGGATCAGCAGGGGTTCCTCCACTACTAGCTTAACTACCACCAGTATGCGCAGGCATATGAATGCTAAACACCCCACTCAATGGCACCAAGCCCGTTCACCTCCGGCCGGGCACACCACTGCTCCTTCCCCTGTGTCATCTGCTAGTCAGCCCTCTGCCCAGGACCCCGGCCCAAACACCTCCCGTGCGAAAACCCCATCTTCGCCTCCACGATCCTCCACAGCATCCACCAGCGTTCAGCTCTCCATACCCCAGATGCTGGAGCGCAAAAGGAAGTATAGTGCAACCCACCCACCCACACGCCCAAGCCCTCAACGTCCACATCTCCAAACTGCTTAGCCTGGAGATGCTGCCCTATAGGCTGGTAGAGACCGAGGCCTTTCGCAACCTCATGGCGGCGGCCGCCCCTCAGTATTCGGTCCCCAGCCGCCACTACTTTTCCCGATGTGCCGTCCCAGCCCTGCACAAGCACGTGTCAGACAACATCATCCGTGCCCTGACCAACGCCGTTTCTGACAAGGTCCACCTGACCACGGACACGTGGACGAGTGCTGCCGGGCAGGGCCACTATATGTATCGCTGATGGCACATTGGGTTAACTTGGTGGAGGCTGGGACCGAGTCTGACCCTGGGGCTGGTCATATACTGCCGACGCCGACGATTGCAGGGCTTACCTCGATCCAGGTCTCAAAGGCCTACTATGCCTCCTCCCACCCCTCCTCCACCTCCTCCTCCGAATTGCCGTCTGTGGGCATGGTGCCATCAGTCGGTAGCTCTAGGCACAGCAGCAGTGCTCACAAAGGTGCGCCGCATCTGTGCGCATTTCAGGAAGTCCAGCACAGATGCTGCCACTCTTAGGGCAGCACAGCGCCACCTCAAACTGCCCGCTCACCGACTGTTGTGCGACGTGCCCACAAGGTGGAATTCAACATTAACCATGCTATCCAGAGTTTACCAGCAGCGCAGAGCGATTGTAGACTGCCAGATGTCAACTTTCACCAGGACTGGTAGTCAGGTCAGTCAGCTTCCTCAAGTCTACAATGAGGAGTGGACGTGGATGTCTGATATCTGTCAGGTGCTGAGTAACTTTGAGGAGTCAACACAGATGGTCAGTGGCGATGCCGCCATCATCAGCCTCACCATCCCGCTGCTTGGCCTGTCAAAAAAACTCTCTGGTCAGCATGAAGTCGGAAGCTTTGCGCTCGTCACAAGAGACGGGGGAAGAAGATTCCTTTGTTGATAGCCAAAGCACCCTCAGGTCTGTTTCTCAGCGCATATCGGAGGAGGTGGACGAGGATGAGGAGGAAGAGGAGGAAGAGGAGGAAGAGGAGGAGAATGTTGGCGAGACAGAAGAGGGGACCATTGTTCAGTCCTTCACTGTTCAGCGTGTATGGGCAGAAGGAGGAGGAGTTGGAGGAGGAGGAAATGGACTGTCAGGCCAGTGAGGGGAGTGAATTCTTGCGCGTTGGGACTCTGGCGCATATGGCAGATTTCATGCTAGGCTGCCTATCCCGTGACCCTCGCGTTCAAAGAATTCTCTCCCTGGAGAGGAAAGGAGTGTGAGAATGCATGAATACCAGCAGGCCCTGGTGCACAAGCTGAAACAGTATTTCCCTTCTGACAGCGCTAGCGGCAGAGGGCGTACTTATTTCACCCCAGCAAGACACTGTCACCTGTCCCCAGTCTCGGCAGAGTAGGGCTGATCTTTACAGAAAGATGGTGAGGGAGTACGTAGCTGACCATACCATTGTCCTAAATGATCACACAGCTCTCTACAACTACTGGATTTCAAAGCTGGACATGTGGCACGAACTGGCGCTGTACGCCTTGGAGGTTCTTGCCTGCCCTGCCGCTAGCATGTTGTCCGAGCGGGTTTTCAGTGCAGCTGGTGGCATCATCACGATAAGCGTACACGCCTGTCGACTGACAGCGCTGACAGGCTGACGCATATCAAGATGATATCCAAGCCTGGATTTCTCAGGATTTGCATTCTCCACCAGGTGAAAGAAGCTCAACCTGAATAATGTATGCACTCCTCCTCCTCATTGTCCTCCTTCTCTTCCTCTTTGTACACTAAAGCAGAGGAAACTAGCTATTTTTTGCCAGGGCCAACTGGCTCTAGCTATAGTACTCTATAGTACTCTATGTATTTAATTTTTCTGGAGGGCCACCTACCCGGTCCTCTGTTTTAAACAATTTTTTGGGAGTGCCACATACAGGCACTCAATCTATTTAATTTTTCTGGAGGACCACCGACCTGCTCCTCTGGTTTGAAAACTTTTTTGGACTGCCACATACAGGCACTCAATTTATTTAATTTTTCTGGAGGACCACCTACCTGCTCCTCTGGTTTGAAAACTTTTTTGGACTGCCACATACAGGCACTCAATCTATTAAATTTTTCTGGAGGACCACCTACCTGCTCCTCTGGTTTGAAAACTTTTTTGGACTGCCACATACAGGCACTATCCAAATTAAATTGTCTCCATAGCAGCCTCCACACATCGTCTTTTTAGCTGCCTCCACATGTTGTCTCCATTGCTACCTCCACACGTCATCGCCATAGCTGCCTCCAAAAGTCGTCCATATAGCTGCCTCCATACATGGTCCCCTTATCAAACGAGCTGTGTCAGGCAGAATTTTGGGTTGTTTTCATGGCTTCCACATAAAACTTGTTAACTTTGTCGCCACCCTGCTGTGTAATCCACAAAATATACTGGCAAACTTTTATCATTTACCAATATTATTTCAGTGCTTCTTGCGCATCTGTTTACATTCCCCTCACCCGCCATAACCCAAACTTATAAGAACACTATTACACTTGATCTTATACAAAAGGTTCTTAGAAGTGCTGTTTGGGGAGTAGCCGAGAGACAGGGGCTTGGATTGGCGAAAGCTCGCCTGGCAGCGGTGCGCCAGCTCCATCCCAAGATCCAACTAACATAGTTTTAACTGCAGCACCTTTAATCTACTACTAGTTCACTGTCTCCATACATGGTCCCCTTATCAAACAAGCTGTGTCAGGCAGAATTTTCAGGTGTTTCACCAGATACATAGTGGAACTTGGCCCATCTGTCGCCGCCATGCTGGAGACCTGAAGTTGCAATCATAGCAGCGCAATATGGATGCCCCATACTGTCGCTCTTAATCATGGAACCATTTCCGAAAAAACAATTAAAAATAGAACCACTATGCTATTCCATTATTCCTAGGTGAAATATTCAAACGACCCGGCCTGCTTTGAAAATTATAATTTTTTCAAAGTAAACGCTTCTGGCCCCCAGGCCCATTTTGGGTGGGGAGGAGCCGAGAGACAGGGGCTTGGACAGGCGAAAGCTCGCCTGGCAGCGGACCGCCAGCTCCATCCCAAGATTAGGCAGCCTCAGAGGCATCCATGCATGCTGCCCCTGCTGTTTCCTGTCCATTTTTCCTCCACGATCCTCCACAGCGTCCACCAATGTCTCCATGCGCAACTTTCAACTCTCTATACCCCAGACGCTGGAGCACGAGAGGATATGCAGCACATCATCCCCTTATCAGACGAGCTGTGTCAGGCAGAATTTTCAGGTGTTTCACCAGATACATAGTGGAACTCGGCCCATCTGTCGCCGCCATGCTGGAGACCTGAAGTTGCAATCATAGCAGCGCAATATGAATGCCCCATACTGTCGCTCTTAATCATGGAAGTCGTCTCCATGGCTGCCTCCACATGTCGTCCCCTTATCAAAAGAGCTGTGTCAGGCTCATTTTTCGGGTGTTTCACCAGATATGTTATGGAACTTGGTCACTATGTCGCCACCATGCTGTGTTATCGACTAAATATACCGTCAACCTTTTGTTCACATAGGAAATCATTTCAGCGCTTCTTGCTCACCTCCTTTGGTGAAACCTGAGTCCATTTAGGGTATATCGCCATGACACTCTCTAGCCTGCCACTGCTGCCGCTGCCTCTGCATGCCGTCCCCTATAGTGTCATGGTCAATTATTGCATGTCTTAGATGCTATCTAGCCTCATTCTGTCACTCTGTCATGGCCATGCTGTTGCCCATAATTTTGGCATAATGGTGCGATTAAGCAGCCTCAGAGGCATCCATGCATGCTGCCCCTGCTGTTTCCTCTCCATTTCCGTGGTGTTTCCATCCTTTTCTGAGGTTCCCAGGTGTTTGGCCAAGCTTCCCTGTGGGGCTCGTTATTCGAGACAAGCACTCGAGCATCTGGAAAAGTTTGTCTCGAATAACGAGTACCCGAGCATTTTAGTGCTCGCTCATCTCTAGTTACAACGCTGATAGGAACCAGCATTCCTGATTTGAATCAAAGCAGGTGAACTGCAAGTGATCTAGATAGGAGACTTTTGGGTGTGGTGCACAATTAATCAATGCAACTACGCAGAAATAGACCAGTGTTCAGACTAGTAAAGACAGAGCAGTGTTTATTGGCGTGTCCTCAGCTGCACCTTATTGACCAAGAATGATGCACAGATATAACACAATGCTACATTTATCTCATTGTCTTGGACTTTTGCACTGCACTCGCTCCCTTTTGTATTTATTTATTTTTTCAGGAAGCCGGAAATTCCCAATCATATTTCCACAATGAGAATCTAACAAAACTTGTAAGAAACTTATTTGCAGCCGGAATGGAGACAACTTCTACCACTCTGCGCTGGGGAATTCTTCTCATGATAAAATATCCCAATATCCAAGGTAAAACGAGGAATCATGTGGGTAGGATTGTAGGCTAATCAAAATGGTCCAGATTTATCAACAGTAGTGTAAAGCCGTGGTCACACGATCCGCTAGGCGTCCGTTCATAACACGACGCTAGCGCACAGGGGGCGGTCCTCGGCCACAACGCACATGCGTTTCCAGGGAAACGCATGCGATCGGCTTATCAATCGCATGCGTTTCCCTGTCAACGCATGTGCTTTGGGCCGAGGAACTCCCCCTGTGCACTAGCGTCGTGTTATGAACGGACGCCTAGCGGATCGTGTGACCACGGCCTAAAGTGTATTAGGTGCAGTTTGCCTGGGGAGTGTGCAGGGAGCTCCACATAAATTAAAACTGGCACACAGCCTTCAATTATCTGGTGCTTAAACCAATTTTTGGTGTACCTTTAACAAACAGATTGCAACACAATACATAATAAATATGTTGCACAGTGCAAATCAGCACCAGAACGCCCTTGTAGGTGTAGAATTTTGTGGCATGATGAAAACAGTGCAGCCACGGCAGAAAACTTGTGCAAAAAACTCCTAAAAATGTGCAAGAAGTCTGCATGCAAAATCAGACAGAAAACTGGTGCAAATGCTTTAATAAATGTGGGTCAATATGTTAGTACATTATCAAATGGTTAGAGATGGAAGATCCCAACACTCTTGTGTGGAAAAGGAAGATGGCTGAATAGGAATAAAATTCTTCTTTATTCAACATATGTTAAAATGCACGAAGCATCCACATAGTACATATGACCATGTGGATGCTTAGTGCATTTTAACAAATGTGGAATAAAGAAGAATTTTATTCCTATTCAGCCATCCTCCTTTTCCACACAAGAGTGTTGGGATCTTCCATCTCTACTCTAGTCTGTTCTTTCAACCTTTGAGTGATTTACATGCACCTGTGTCAGCTTGGATCTAAGTTTGGTGGGCCGGGTAAGCTGGACATTTTTGCTTTACCATATTATCAAATGGTTGGTTGACTAGTTGGATGAGATGCTATACCCCTGTATTGGATTTTTAAGTTCTGTTCTTTTGCTCAGCATTCAGACAAGCCATTCTGGCAAGCAAACATAAAAGGTTTGACTGATCTAACTTGCTCGTGTGAAGGTAGCCTTAGAGAGTGCAGAAAGATTCACCGATAAAACAAGAGAAGACTAATACTCAAAAGTAGGCCACGAGTAGGCCACATCATTGAATGCTGTAGCTGACAATAGATGATGTCACAGCTTATCTCCTCCCCCCTCCCTGTACAATGACCTCTCTATAGATAACACTGACCCATCATTGCATCACTACTGACAATAGATGATGTCACAGCTTATCTCCTCCCCCCTCCCTGTACAATGTCCTCTATATAGATAACACTGACCCATCATTACATCACTACTGACAATAGATGATGTCACAGCTTATCTCCTCCCCCTCCCTGTACAATGACCTCTATATAGATAACACTGACCAATCATTACATCACTACTGACAATAGATGATGTCACAGCTTATCTCCTCCCCCCTCCCTGTACAATGACCTCTCTATAGATAACACTGACCCATCATTGCATCACTACTGACAATAGATGATGTCACAGCTTATCTCCTCCCCCCTCCCTGTACAATGTCCTCTATATAGATAACACTGACCCATCATTACATCACTACTGACAATAGATGATGTCACAGCTTATCTCCTCCCCCCTCCCTGTACAATGACCTCTCTATAGATAACACTGACCCATCATTGCATCACTACTGACAATAGATGATGTCACAGCTTATCTCCTCCCCCCTCCCTGTACAATGTCCTCTATATAGATAACACTGACCCATCATTACATCACTACTGACAATAGATGATGTCACAGCTTATCTCCTCCCCCTCCCTATACAATGTCCTCTATATAGATAACACTGACCCATCATTACATCACTACTGACAATAGATGATGTCACAGCTTATCTCCTCCCCCTCCCTGTACAATGACCTCTATATAGATAACACTGACCCATCATTACATCATTACTGACAATAGATGATGTTACAGCTTATCTCCTCCTCCTCCCTGTACAATGACCTCTATATAGATAACACTGACCCATCATTACATCATTACTGACAATAGATGATGTCACAGCTTATCTCCTCCCCCTCCCTGTACAATGACCTCTATATAGATAACACTGACCCATCATTACATCATTACTGACAATAGATGATGTTACAGCTTCCCCCTCCCTGTACATTGAGCTCAATCTAACACTAACCAGTCAATAGATCAATAAAGAAAGTACCCCTTAGGACACCAGATTTACAGATGACTTCTAGTCATAGATGGATCTTTCTGCCCACTGTGACCTCAGGTGAAGCTCTCAGATGGTGACATTTTACTGAATGATCAACTGAGGAGTTATCAAAGGTCTTTGCAATGAGATTCCAACAACAACCCTAAATTTCATAATCCAATTGTCACGGCGATAAAAAAAAGGTTTTTTTTTAATTTTTATCCGGACTTATGCATAAAAAATTATACCTAAATCAACTTAAGAACAAACCTATGAAACCTATCTTGTATACAACCTGAAAACTATATGTATTGACTGCGGATGATGTCACAGCTTACGTACTCCCCCTATCCCTGTAGAAAAAAAGTGATATTCTTCACTAAATGTCAGGAATTTCTTTTTTAGCTGGTGACAGGTTCCAATATCCTATACTATAATGATATTAAAAATGTCTTTGTCATCATTTTGAATCATTTCAGTAGTTTATAGCAGTTTATTTTACATTACCTGGCTCCCTGCATGTAGTATGTTGTGAGTCCCGGGTGATGGGCAACTGCAGCCTCTGCGTGCCTGTGTCTAAAAGTAATACAGCATAAAGTTAAACTTCTTATTTATCCAGGTGTCTGAAAGATAAATTAGGTGTAGTATAAGACTACATTTTAAACTTTGCAGATCCAGACTTCCTATAAGTAGGCTTATTCTATTTAATGTTTAAGGGTATACCCCTTCCCCCATAAAGCCACTCCTCTTTTATGAGGTCATCCCCTTTTGTGTACTAGAAGTAAAAGTATCTAAAATCTCTTAAAAAGATGCAGTTTTAATTCACTAACAGATTGATAAGTCTGCAACAAAGTATATCAAATGTAACAAGATCTCACATTTATTCTGATTTGTTTCATATTTTCTTTAGAAAAGGTCCAGGAGGAGATTACAAGAGTCATTGGATCGGCGCAGCCCATGTACAGCCACCGAGTACAAATGCCTTACACAAATGCAGTAATCCATGAGATCCAGAGGTTCTCCGACATTGTCCCTCTTAATTTAGGTCATGAAACTACCAAAGATGTCACCTTCAAGGGTTATTTTATTCCAAAAGTAAGTAAAATAGAGAAAATGTGCAGGTATGCCCAGGGGTATTTTCATTCGGGCATTAAGATTTCATTTAATTAATCCATCATAACTATACATTTTTTCAATTGCTTGTTATTTAAAAAAAAGTGTCCCTGTCTGAAGCCAAGTTGTCCCTTAAAAAATAGATAGCTGTCCTCGGATATGACCACCTCTGCATTCTTTCAGCAGTGGACAGGCAAGCGCTGTTAAGGTGCCACGACCAGCTGGATTCAGCGTTTGATACATCAGGTACACAGGTTAACACGTAGTAACTCCATGCCATTTCATATGCAACATCATATTAGTTTCTTTGCAAAATCACTCCAGCATTGGTGGTCATATCCAAAGACAATTGTCGTCCATTTCCAATTTTTAATAAACTGCAATTGAAGAAATGTATATAGCAGATCAAGTAAATTAAATGTCATTGTCCAGATGACACTTATGCTAATCTGGTGCTTTAGAGCGCGACATAAGTTGTGACATCATCTATTGTCAGTAGTGATGTAATGATTGGTCAGTGTTATCTATATAGAGGTCATTGTACAGGGAGGGGGGAGGAGATAAGCTGTGATGTCATCTATTGTCAGTAGTGATGTAATGATGGGTCAGTGTTATCTATATAGAGGTCATTGTACAGGGAGGGGGAGGAGATAAGCTGTGACATCATCTATTGTCAGTAGTGATGTAATGATTGGTCAGTGTTATCTATATAGAGGTCATTGTACAGGGAGGGGGGAGGAGATAAGCTGTGATGTCATCTATTGTCAGTAGTGATGTAATGATGGGTCAGTGTTATCTATATAGAGGTCATTGTACAGGGAGGGGGGAGGAGATAAGCTGTGACATCATCTATTGTCAGTAGTGATGTAATGATGGGTCAGTGTTATCTATATAGAGGTCATTGTACAGGGAGGAGGAGGAGATAAGCTGTGACATCATCTATTATCAGTAGTGGTGTAATGATGAGTCAGCGTTATCTGTATAGAGGTCATTGTACAGGGAGGGGGGGAGATAAGCTGTGACATCATCTATTGTCAGTCTATTGTCTATTGTCCTCAAACTATGCCAATAATACACTGTGACCCTCCCAATAGTTGATTATTTTATACTGTAAGCCATAATTAACATATACAACTGGTTTATTTGTTGTGAACAATAGACTTTTACAATATTGTCAAATATATATTTAATTTTTCACCACAGGGCACCTATATAATCCCATTACTTACCTCTGTGTTGAGAGACAAGACACAGTTTGAGAAACCTGATGAATTTTATCCTCTTCATTTTCTTGACTCCAACGGGGATTTTCTAAATAACGAAGCCTTCATGCCATTCTCTGCAGGTAAGTATAACCTACACACTATGACATTTGCTAATGTGCAATATCCAAGGCATTAAAATTATGTGGTGGTCCCAAGTTCTGAGATAATAATGGAAAGCAGTGTGGTGGCACATCATTATTAAAGGGTCAGACTAGGCCTCCCTTATCCTACCATCTGGTCATGTGAGAGGGAACATTTTTATACAATGTATCTTGCGTCATATGACCAGAGGATGTGACCAGTAAGATTCTCAGCATAATGTTACCCACTAAGGCATATCAAGCATCAACAAGAATTATTATCGAGGTGGTCTGAAAACTATTCATCACTCTTGAGATCACACAAGTGTCAGATGGCTTTGTAGTATGAGTGTAATAGATACATAAAGCTGTTCAATGATACATCAGTCACATGGTCATTGGAGCCTCCTTGTCTGCATCAATTTGCCTGTCTAATCCGACAGAATTTAGATTAAAGAATCACATGGAGAAGTTTGACCTAGTAAATCGGTATGAATTAAGTTATCTGGCTGTAATGGAATGCCATGTAGTGTCAACAACAGTGCACACATATGTTAGGGGATCCCATGATAAACCTATAACAAAAATGATAGTGGGTCCCTTGCTCCAATGGTCCAAGGATTCCCAGACTGACACCTGTGGTCTCTACCAAAAATGCACCATTGCCTAGAACAGTTTAAGAGTGTTTGTCTGCAGCTGTTTATCTTGCACCTTCTTAAGATTTTTGATTCTGAATGTAATTGTACAATATAATATTTTTACTCCAGCTTTCAATATTCCCACATTTTAGGTCGTAGAGCCTGTGCCGGGGAAACACATGCAAGAATGGAGCTTTTTATCTTTTTTTCAACCCTTTTGCAAAAATTCACCTTCCATTTCCCATCAATGGAAACTGAATTCGATTTCTCACCAGCCAGTGGACTTCCAAATGCACCGAGACCACATATGATTTGTGCTGTTCCCCGCAAATTGAAATAATTCATTACACTATACCCGCTACATAATATCTACAGTAAAAATATGATACACCAGGAGATAATAATATTAGAATGTTATGTTATGATACAATGTTATTAATCCTAGATTCTGATCTGTGGTGTTTCATTTAGTTTGATATAAATTTGTTAAAATAGTTTTTTCGTGAATTATTTTGATTTACTAAAGTAATTAAAGGTAAATTAATCAAATGGATTTAGGGTTCTTTAACCCAAGCATTCTTACATGCTGGCGGGTGTCTCCTGAAACAGGATCCATTCTTCATTTACCTGTTAATGGCTTATTTTTCAAGAAAAAATATTTTGATATTTTGAAAAATATCAAAATCTTTGGCAGAGGAAGGGAGGGAAGAGATGGGCATAAACACTGAACAAAGGCATGAATAATTAGGAGACAATGGATCCAAAAGGGGCTTCTGTGACACAATTTTACAAAAAACAATGGGGCAGATTTACTTACCCAGTCCCGCCGCGATCCCGTGCGTTGTCCGACGAGGATTCGAGTCCGGCGCAATTCACTAAGATCGTGCGTCCGAGTTCCTGCATGTGTCGATTCCCCCGCTGAGGTCCGCCGGAGTTCACCTTCTTCTTCCCAGTGCATGTAAGTGCTTGATCTTGCGACACATTTCCTTTTTTAAATTCCGCGGTCTGTCCGAATTCGTTGGGTTGTCCAACGACCACGCCCCCCGATTTGTGTTGTGTGCAAGCCGATGCCCCACAATCCGATCGCGTGTGCCAAAAACCCGGGGAAATTCAGGGCAAAAGAGAAATATTCGGGAAACCCGACGAAAGTGCGGCGTTTGGACCCTTAGTAAATAAACCCCTATATTTTTAACAGCTAAATGAAGAATGGATCCTTTATCATGGGGCCTGCATATAAATACTGTATACTTGGGTTTAAATCATTAGATCGACATGGTTGACTTCCTTTAACATGGTATTACAAAACGATATCCAAAACTAATATAAATATAAATAATAATAATAATAATAATAATAATAATATAAATGATATTTCTTGCGTGCTGAGCAGGGACGATTCTAGCCCCTTTTTGCTGCCTGAGGCGAAAATTGAAAATGCTGTTCTTCCCCCGGCCAATGATACCACCTAAAACACTAATGCTCAGGCAAGGACACAGACATTAGTGACATCTTGTACCTCACAGGTGAGGATTTGCTCCATCAGTAAGAGGACGTTAAATGTCTTCAACTTCATGCAGCACAATTCCACACTGTGCCCCTTTAAAAACCACAGTCACTTGTATTATAATGGTGTTCATAAATATATGTCATCCTCACAACACAACTGAACACACTATTCCCCACATAAAACATCCTTTATATATTCCCTTGAGATAAATTCCCTTAAATTATAGTACAGCTCCCACAATTCATAATATATACCACACCCCCTGAACTACAGTACCCTGCAAATTTACATACATACTTGATTTATTTATAGCATATACAGTTCTACTACCTATAACAGCCCCCATAGGCATACTCCCAAATTAAATTATTCACAGCCTTAGCTCCAAGAAAGATATACAGCCTCAGCTCCCAGTAATATATACAGCTTCAGACCCCAGTAATATAAACAGCCTCAGGCCCCAGTTATGTATACAGCCTCAGCTCCCAGTAATATATACAGCTTCAGACCCCAGTAATATAAACAGCCTCAGGCCCCAGTAATATATACAGCCTCAGCTCCCAGTAATATATACAGCTTCAGACCCCAGTAATATAAACAGCCTCAGGCCCCAGTTATGTATACAGCCTCAGGCCCCAGTAATATATATAACATCAGCCCCCAGTAATATATGTAGCCTCACCCCCCGGTAATATATACAGCCTCAGCTCCCAGTTATGTATGCAGTCTTAGCTTCCAAGAAATATATACAGCTCCAGCCCCCTGTATACACAGCCCCCTGAGTAATATATACAGCCATGACACCCACAAAAAATAATAAACCTGATACTTACCTACTGCCTCAGCGTTCTGCCGCAGCTCCACATTCTCCTCTCCTGTCAGCAGCCGCACTGTCTGAAGTGACACAGACTGGCATGCGTGATTACATCCGCTATTCTGCACTGCTCTGTCTATTACATTGGCACCTTAAAGGTCCGCAATCTATTGTCTGAGACAGGGTTTGCACTCTGCCTCGTGGCAAATGCAGCCCTGGTGCCAAGGTCACAGTGTTTGGCTAAAATGGTCACCGAGCACAAACAAAATCAAACAAAATATGTCAAATAATGACATCATGAAGTATGTGAAGTATTATGACTAAACTCAGAAGAATGTGCAGCTGGTGCTGCCAACAGAAGACCTGGGTGGGGGGAGGTTTTGCCCTAAAATATGTTAAAGTTTTTCTTTTTCAGTGCTTGGAGAAACTAGGGTAGTTACAGAGCTGTTGCTCTCTGTAGCTAGCAGGAGAGCCTTGTGTCTTTGCAGCGTTTTGGTTACAGAAGTCTCCTGCAAAGAGTAATGGAGGCAGATAGATTTCATCACTTCCACAGTCATCCCCCTGTTCTGTGATATGGCAAAAGTTCATGTGCCCCTCTGCAGTTCAGTGCCAAGCACCATGATTCCTTCACTTCCCTGAAGCCCCCCTCCTACTGATACAATGGGGCACATTTACCTACCCGTCCCGTCGCGATCCCTGCTGTCCGTTGGAATTCGGAGCTGCCACGATTCACTAAGATCGTGCGTCCAATTTCCTGCAGGTGTCGCTTCCCGGTGATCACCTTCTTCTTCCCGGTGCATGGAAGTGCTGATCTTGCGACACAATTTCGTTTTTTAAATTCTGAGGTTTGGGTTGTCCAACGTCCACGCCCCCCCCCCCCCATTTGTGTCGCATGCAAGCCAGCGCGATGCGCCACAATCCGATCGCGTGCGCCAAAAACCCCTGTGCAATTCAGGGCAAAACAGTAAAAAGTCGGGAAAGCCGACGAAAATGCGCTGTTCGGACTGTGGGGAATTGCTCTGGTAGTTGACTGGTAGCAGTGCAGGAAGCAGGCACACACGCCGGTTTAAAGTCCAACTTAAGTGTTTTATTCACACTTGCAAAACAGAACACAAATTCAGCCTTGGCTTAAGCACATGCAAAAACGTTACAAAAGTAATTCCTGCCCGGCTAGGCGCTGTCTAATACATTTGACGGACCCTAGCTATCCGGGTACCAGGCTGCCTGGCACACGCTCTTGGCCAGCAGCAAGACAGGAGGCACTCAGTTACCTTTGCTGTCAGAATGCAATCTCGCTTTCAGCTCTCCAGGTAGGGCCTCCCCTACTGCTTCTGGCCTGCAGACTAAATCAGACCCTAACGAGGCCTGTGACCCGCACCTGTGGGCTATACAAAAGCCCAGGACCGAAGCCCGGGTGGAGTAGGAGTCCCACTACCAGCCTACCCCTACTCCATAATAAGCAGGCCCAGTACAGACATTACCAATGTGTCCATGTTAGCTAGGCTAACACAGACAAAACAGACTATTCCTGCTTACTATATGTCTGCATTAACCCTTGGGTTACTGCAGACAAACCCAGGGCTTTTACCTCCTGCATTTCATCTGCCTGTAGGACAGATAGCGGTTTTCCCAAATGACACCTCTCACTTTCTCACAGGACCCTTAGTAAATGTGCGCCAGTATCCATGGAGCAGGGAAGCTTCTAACAATGAGCCTCTCACAATTCACAGGATATTTACCTTATGCAACTTTTTTTTACTGCTGGATTATACTTTATTTATGAAGTGAATCTATTCCTATACCCTCCACATGATGACATTTTAGACCTTTTTTCCCCATTTTTTTATGACTTGTCCGACAGAGGTCGGAACAGGAGCATGGTCTCCAGAAAAGAGGACTTGTTTTGGCAGAAAATAGTACAAGCAGCAGAAAATTAGGAGGGTGCACAACTTATGGCTCACAATTTACACCAACTAAAAAACAGGTCTAAAAGTGGAGTCCAACAGTCTTAAACTGCGACAGATTCATTCATAGGAGGGGGACTTAGAGAGTTTTGGCGGGGGTAGGATGTAAAAAGTATAAATGTTTAACTGTCTGCACTTGGGGAACATATTGGGGCACATTTACTAATAGTCCGAACAGCACATTTTCGTCGGGTTTCCCGACTTTTTACCGTTTTTCCCTGAATTGCCCCAGGTTTTTGGCGCACGCGATCGGATTGTGTGGCATCAGCGCCGGCTTGCATGCGACAAAAATCGGGGGCCGTGGACGTCGGACAACCCAACTGATTCGGACAAACCTCGGAAATTAAAAACTAAATTGTGTCGCAAGATCAGCCCTCACATGCCCCGGGAAGAAGAAGGTGAACTCCGGCGGACCTCAGCGGGGGAAGCGACACCTGCAGGAAATTGGCTGCACGACCTTATTGAATCACGGCACCTCCAAATCCTGGTCGGACAACGCACAGCGTTTATCGAGACGGGATGTGAAAGTAAATGTGCCCCATTATGGGTATTGCACTATGAAAATATGGTTACAGTGGACAATTATGTATTATTACATCTATTCATAAATTTCATAACCTTGTACAATTTATGCCTATTTTTACAATATCCCATGTATGCTATGCTTACATTTTTTCAATAAAGAAATGTATATACAGGCAGTATTACGTATAGGATAGGTTCCTTTGGTTTGTTCTTAAGTTTTGTATGTAAGTTGAAACTGTATGGGGCAGATTTACTTACCCGGCCCATTCGCGATCCAGCGGCGCGTTCTCTGCGCTGGATTCGGGTCCAGCCGGGATTTATGATGGTAGTTCCTCCGCCGTCCACCAGGTAGCGCTGCTGCGCTGAAGTCCGCTGGAATGCCTCAAAATACACCGGCCTATCCTGGATGAAGGTGAGTGAAATTTTCGCGACACAATTTTTTTTTTGAATGCGGCAATTTTTCCGAATCCGTCGGGTTTTCATTCGGCCACGCCCCCCGATTTCCGTCGCATGCATGCCGGCGCCGATGCGCCACAATCTGATCGCGTGCGCCAAAATCCCGGGCCAATTCAGGTACAATCGGCGCAAATCGGAAATATTCGGGTAACACGGCGGGAAAACGCGAATCGGGCCCTTAGTAAATGACCCCCTATATTTTATAATTGTAGTTCCAAACTAAATTTCTTTGTCTCAGTGACAATTGGATTTTTTACTATAATGGGAACAAGGATTATCAATAAAACTTTACATTACAGATACCTTACAGCTGATCATTGCAGCCCGGGACTGCCTGTATATAAAACATATAAGAAACCACCCACTTCTGTGCTACTCAGGATGGGAAGGTGAGGAATGCTATATGGCTATTGGAAAGAGGGAATTGCTACTGCAATTTATTTTAAAGTTACTAAATGAGAGGTGCAAAATATCTAAAAATAAATATCTAATAGGCAAGTAAATCTATTGTTCTGCATTACCTGCCATTATTACTGTGTTGTATCGTGGTCTCACTTAAAGGTTTAAAGATAATAAAATAGAATATCAGTGAATCTAGGGAAATCTATAATCATCAGTAATACTGGTCCCCTAGGTCAGAACAAACATTAATGATTAAAGTTAGGGTACATTCACACAGCGGTATGCCCGCCGTGCGGACATACCGCCGTGTGCTGGAGAGGAGGAGGAGGTGACCCCTCCTCCCTCCATAGAGAATAGCGGCGCACGGCCGCACACACGCCAAAAGATAGAGCAGGCTCTATCTTTTTGCGGTGTGCGGCCCGGATCCCCGCCGTGCCGCTATTGCCGTCTATGGGGACGTACATGCGGCCGCATGTACGTCCCCGCAGACGGCCATGTGAATGAGCCCTTAATCTGTTATTTCTGTTGTATTTTGCTATTGTACAAGTTCGAGTGATTTGAGGTTGGTTGGGACAATTTGAAAATATTTTCTTTTTTGGACACTTTTTAACTTTTAATTAAAGTGTCACCACAGAAGTAATCCTGTCCACAGTCCATCATATGTGGTCTTTGTACATGTCATAGCAGACCTCTAGATAAGAACTACAACCAGGGCCGGATTAAGGGTGGTGGGGCCCCTGGGCGCAAACTGGTGGGGGCCCTTCCAATAATGTTTTTGTAAGTATATAACCTGCCAGCACCTGTAGTATATAGCCTGCAGCGCCCTGTAGTATATAGCCTGCCAGCCCCCTGTAGTGTATAGCCTGCCAGCCCCCTGTAGTGTATAGTCTGCCAGCCCCCTGTAGTATATAGCATGCCAGCTCCCTGTAGTATATAGCTACCATCCCCCTTTAGAATATAGCCTGCCAGCCCCTGTAGAATATAGCTGCCAGCCCCCTGTAGTATATAGAGACCAGCCCCTGTAGTATACAGCCACCAGTCCCCTGTAGAATATAGCCAGTCAGCCCCCAGTAGTATACAGCCACCAGCCCCCAGTAGTATACAGCCACCAGCCCCCTGTAGTATACAGCCACCAGCCCTCTGTAGTATACAGCCACCAACCCCCTGAAGTATACAGCCACAAGTCCCCTGTAGAAAAAAGCCACAAAATAATAAAGTTTATACTTACCTCACCTTCCTTTCCAGTGATCCCACTGCCGCCGGCCACTGAAGACACAGCAGTCATCGCTGCTGGAGATCACAACGCACAATGTTTCAGCGGCAGCATGTAGTGATCAGACGCCGACAGCGTGACGTCATCACTCATCACCCGCGTCCCATCACCGCCAAACAGTGCATCGGCAATCTCCCTTAGCAATGGCAGCTGTGTCTCACTGACACAGCTGACATCCTAGACCCCTTTGTGTGATGCTGTGTACTGCACCCAGAGACAGCCAGCGACACAGCTGAGCTGAGTCGCTGACTGTGGGAAACTGGTGGGGGCCCTTCAAAAGTGAAAGTGGTGGGGGCCCCGGGGCTCGAGCCCCGGGAGCCCCTTCTTTAATCCGGCCCTGACTACAACAGGCACTCAAAGCAGAAGGGAGGAGCTATAGAATAGCCTAATGGAAAGAGCTTAGAGCACAGCAGTGTGAGGAAAGAACCCCGTCCAATACTATCCGGGAATATAAATCCATATTTCACTGTCCAACTGCTCCTGGAAACAGACACAAAGGTATGATAACACCTTTCTACAGAGTCAACACTGAACATGATCTCTATGGAGCATCCTCTACACCTAGAGGAGAGGAGGTTCTTCTATCACCATAGACAGGGGGCATCCTCTGCATCTAGAGGAGAACCAGTTCTACCATCACCATAGACAGGGGGTATCCTCTACACCTAGAGAAGAAGAGATTCTACCATCACCATAGACAGGGGGCATCCTATACACCTAGAGGAGAGTTGGTTCTACCATCGCCATAGACAGGGGGAATTCTAAAGCATGCCACCTGTCTATGGTGATGGTAGAACCTCCTCTCCTCTAGGTGTAGAGGATGCCACCTGTCTATGGTGATGGTAGAACCTCCTCTCCTCTAGGTGTAGACAATGCCCACTGTCTATGGCGATGGTAGAACCTCCATTCCTCTAGGCGTAGAGAATTCCCCCTGTCTATGGTGATGGTAGAACCTTCTCTCCTTTAGGTGTATAGGATTCTTCCTGTTTATGGTGATGGTAGAACCACCTCTCCTCTAGGTGTAGAGGATGCCCGTGTCTATGGCGATGGTAGAACCTCCATTCCTCTAGGCATAGAGAATTCCCCCTGTCTATGGTGATGGTAGAACCTCCTCTCCTTTAGGTGTATAGAATTCTTCCTGTTTATGGTGATGGTAGAACCACCTCTCCTCTAGGTGTAGAGGATGCACACTTTCTACGGTGATGGTAGAAGCTCTTCTCCTCTAGGTGTAGAGGATGACCACTGTCTATGGTAATGGAAGAACCTCCTCTTCTCTAGATATAGAGGATGCCCCTTGTCTATGGTGATGGTAGAACCACCTCTCCTCTAGGTATAGAGGATGCCCCCTGTCTATGGTTATGGTAGAACCACCTCTCCTCTAGGTGTAGAAGATGCCCCCTGTCTATGGTGATGGTAGAACCATTTTGCCTCTAGATGTAGAGGATGCCCCCTGTCTATGGTGAGGGTAGAACCTCTTCTCCTCTCGATGTAGACGATGCCCCTTGTCTATGGTGATAGGAGAACCTCCTCTCCTCTAGACGTAGAGGATGCCTCCTGTCTATGGAGATGGTAGAACCACCTCTCCTCTAGGTGTAGAGGATGCCCAATGTCTATGACTATGGTAGAATGACCTCTCCTCTAGATGTAGAGGATGCTCCTTATCTATGGCGATGGTAGAACCACCTCTCCTCTAGGGGATTCCCCCTGTCAATGGTGTTGGTAGAACCACCTCTCTTGTAGGCGTAGAGGATGCCTATGGTAATGGTAAAACCTCTTCTAGGTGTAAAGCATGCCACTTGTTTATGATGATGGTAGAACCTCCTCTCCTCTAGGTGTAGAGAATGCCTCCTGTCTATGGAGATGGTAGAACCACCTCTCCACTAGATGTAGATGATGCCCCATGTCTATGGTGATGGTAGAATGACCTCTCCCCTAGATTTAGAGGGTGTCTATGTTGAGGTAGAACCGCGTCTCCTGTAGGTGTAGAGGATGCCCGTTGTCTATGGTGATGGTAGAACTTCCTCTACATTAGGTGTAGAGGATGCCTCCTGTCTATAAAGGTGGAAGAACCACCTCTCCTCTAGTCATAGAGGATGCCTCCTGTCTATGGAGATGGTAGAACCTCCTCTCCTCTAGGTGTAGAGGATGCCCCTGTCTATGGTGATGGAAGAACCTCCTCTCCTCTAGGTGTAGAGGATGCCCCCTGTGTATGGTGATGGTAGAACCGCCTCTACTCTAGGTGTAGAGGATGCTCCCTGTCTGTGGCGATGGTAGAACTGCCTCTCCTCTAGGTGTAGAGGATGCCCCCTGTGTATGGTGATGGTAGAACCGCCTCTACTCTAGGTGTAGAGGATGCTCCCTGTCTATGGCGATGGTAGAACTGCCTCTCCTCTAGGTGTAGAGGATTCCACCTGTCTATGATGATGGTAGAAATTCCTCTCCTCTAGGTGTAGAGGATGCCCCCTGTCTATGGTGATGGTAGAACCACCTCTCCTCTAGGTGTAGAGGACGCCCCTTTGTCCTGGTCACAGGCCTAGGTATAAAAAGATTTTTAGAGAGATTCTTGCACTGCCCATTCAGGTATTTGTACATTGTAATGAGGTCCACCCACAGCCATCTTTTTTCTAAACTGAATAACCCCAAGTTTAGTTATAATAAAGTCATTGTATTCTAGTCCCCCAGTCCCCTAATAATCTTGGTTTCACTCCTCTAAACATATTCCAGCTTTACTATGTCTTTTTTATACACTGGTGCCCAAAACTGTACACAATGGGGCTCATTTACTAAGGATCCGCGGTCTGCACTATCATCAGAATACCAGACGATTTCCATTGTGCGCCACATTTAGAAAAGGTTTTTGGCGCACGCCGGGTTTCACGTGACGCAAATAGGGGGGCGTGGCCGTTGGACAACCCGACGGATTTGGACCACACACAGGATTTAACACACACAGGATTTAACACGCACTTACAAGCACTGGGAAGAAGATGGTGAACTCCAGCAGACCTCGGCGGAGAAGCGAGACATGCTGCAACTCGGGCGCATGATCTTCATGAATCGCGGCAGCTGTGGATTCCGGCGGACAACGCACCTCGGCGATCGCGACGGGACCAGGTAAGTAAATGTGCCCCATTATTCCATGTGTGGTATGACCAGTGATTTGTATAAGAGCAAAACTATGTCCCCCTAGTCCCAGCAGTCTCATTTTATATACCAACCTTTTATGTGGCACGGTGTCAAATGCCTTGGAGAAGTCCAGATTTACAACATTCACAGCGTCCCCCAGATCCAGTCTGGAAATTACCTCCTTTTAGAAACCAATCAGATTAGTCTGACTGGACCGATCTCTCATAAACCCGATGCTGATCCTGGGTTATAAGGTTATGCACAGTGCGATACTCCAGGATAGCATCTCTAACAAACCCCTCAAATATTTTCCCCACCACAGAAGTTAGACTCTCAGGTCTGTAGTTTCCGGGATCGCTTTTTGATCCTATTTCCAATACTCAAGCAAGTTTTGGCGTGATACAGAGTAGTTTTTTTTTAAATGTGGTATCCACAGGATTGTACCGAACGTTGGAGTATCATAGTGTTTTTACCACGTGGTCCTGCCCTTGCCACATCACCTCTTTGAAAGCTGAAACTGTAAAAACTATAAGTGAAGGGTGTTTTTGCACAACGTTTACATGATTAACATGAGAACAAAGTTTATAAGAAAATGGGGCAATAGTGTTTTTCATTCCAATTTTACATCCTAAATCCACAGTCCCACATATAGAGAAACAATAATAGATACATAGAACCTTATTATAACATGAGTGAGTCAGCAGAATGAGCCTAAGAGTGACATGCATGCGCAGACTATCAGCGCATGCGTAGTAACACATACTGACACAACCACCGGCCATCACTCAGTGCACCCCCAGTAAATGCAGTCAGCGATAATATAGAATAGCCAAATATAAACCAAGCAATATAAACCAATTCAGGTTTTGAGGCAAACAAGCACAAGCAGGGGATCCGTCCCAAACAAAGACCTATACACACTAATTAAACCTCTTATTAAATCATCGAACTCGGCTCAGCAGCGACACCTGGTGGTTATCGGGCGCACGGACCTTAGTGAATCCCGGCAGAACCCGAAACTACGTCGGACAACGCGCCGCGGGATCGCGACTGGACCGGGTAAGTAAATGTGCCCGATAATGACTACAATACACTACATGGGTAAAAATTGATGGTAGCAAAGTACAAGGATACTGGACCAAGAATAACAGTACACAGCCACTAGGTGTCAGTGCTGTGCAAATATGCAAGATGGAAAAAATACAAGTGAAACAACCAAATGAAAAGAAGAGTATTAAGGAGCCACTAAAACCTGGGACAAGGAGGTGATACTAAAGAGCCAAGCAGGAACGTGAAGAAGAGCGTTAACACCAAAGGGCTAATAGAGCTCGCCCAATGTAGAATCTGTATGCAGTCTAGATCCATGCACCGGCGTGCGTTTCGTTATGTAGTCTCTTCAGGAGAACAAATCCGCACAAATGCGTAGCGATACGCCTGTGAATGAAAGCACTACCGACCGATTAAGATATGGCTTAGGCAGGTGGTAATTGGTCTGGTTGAGGGGGAAGTTCGGGTTAGCAATGGTTGTTAGCAGTAGGTCACAAACGGAGGTATTATTGGCACCATTAGGACTGAGATCCTCACACTCTAGCCCCGGCACCCCTGAGGACGCCACTAAGGCCCCTTCCACACTTGCTCTGTAGACAAAAAAATGAAAAAGTGATGGATTTTTGAAGGTGGAGAGCGAAAAATGAGCAAAAAAAACCCCTCTGTCCTTAAGGGGTTAATAAACAAAGGTTAAACAAGTAAAAAAAATTGTCCTATATAATAAACAATTTAATAATAATAAAGAATAAAAGTAAATAAAATATACAAAAAATATATATAAATATAGGGGAAAGTGTAATGGGTAAGGAGAGCGAGCGAGTAATATTGGGTCAATCTGGACACTGACCAGAAATAATATTTAACGATTAAAGTTCATCTACGATTTCAGTAACTTTTTGCAACTTTTTTGCCTACGGGTGGGTGGAGTTTCTTTCTAAACAATATTTAACCCTTTCTGCAGATGTATTCTTTTCAATTCTTGCTCCCATTCTTTCAAAAGCCGTAACTTTCTTTGTGGTACCATTTAATAGTCTGTGCAATGTCTGGAAAAATTCTAAAAAAAATTCTGAAGCCTATGGGGCTCATTTACTAAGGGTCCGCGGAGAGCATTTTCGTCGGGTTTCTCGATGATTTCCGTTTTGCGCCGGATATAACAGGGGATTTTGGCACACGCGATTGGATTTTGGCGCATCGGCGCTGGCTTGCACGCAACAAAATCGGGGGACATGGCCGTCGGACAACCAGACGGATTCGGACAAAGCGCAAGATTTAACATTTAGAATTGTGATGCAAGACACGCACTTACGAGCACCGGGAAGAAGAAGGTGAACTCCAGCGGACCTCAGCGGGGAAGCAACAGATGCAGGAACTCGGGCGAACGATCTTCATGAATCACGCCGGACTTCATCCTCGTCGGACCGTCCAAATCGAGGATCGCGACAGGACCGGGTAAGTAAATTTGCCCCAATAAGTTTTTTTATACTTGTTTACTTTTGAGCTTTAGCAGCGCCGTAACATCAAGATCCATCACGTATCATTACATTAAAACAACCACTTGAAAAAAGTGGTTTTTATCAGAGACCACCTACCAGCAATTGGGTCCGCCGTGATGATGGTTCATCTCTTGAGAGGTTTCAGGATGGCCGTAGATGACCACGTGGTTGCCAGCGCCAGAGCTTTTACCGAGCGCCAGATCCCGTACAGGGTAGTGGGAGGAATGAAGCGCCTCTTTGCATTTGCTTCTTCCATCCTCCTCCTCCTCCCTCCCATTCCATTGTTTTTCAAAACGTGATGTAAAGCAATCTCCTCAATTGGACCTTTAAAACCTTAACCCTCCATGACCTACCTGTACATCATGGAGCTGGTAAGGATGTATAAAGAGCGAACAAGGGCTGAGCGCACTACATACTGAGGATACGTTCTTTTCTTGGTGCGTCTTTAAACTTATTGAAAACGTATGCGTTTTTGCTTGTTTACCATTCATTCAGCTTTTTTTAATCCATTTTCCTTCATTTGTGGAAGTGTAAGCAGCTGTGAAGATTTTAACACAGCTGCTTACACTACCAGAAATGAAGGAAAATAGATTCCAACCAGCCGAAAACATGGTAGACATGGAAAAACGAGTGCGAATTTCAATGAGTTTAAAAACGCACCAAGAACTCACTGTATGACCGTACCCATACAGGGTGTTAACTGCAGTATGCAGCAGACACCCACCGTAAACACCACATCGGTGATGTCAACCTGTTAACCCTTTTAGGACTATGCCCTTTTTTGTTTTTGCGTTTCTGTTTTTAACTCCCCTCAATTAAAAAAGAGATAGCATTTTTATTTTTATGTCTACGAAGATGTTTGAGGGCTTGTTTTCTGTGGGACAAATTGTACTTTTTAGTGGTTCCATTTAATATTCCATGCAATGTACTGGAAAGCTGGAAAAAAAGTGAGGTGAAGTTGACAAAAAACACAAGCACAGCGTTTTCTTGTGGGCTCTGTTTTTACGGCTTTCAATCCACGCTCTGAATAACACTTCCTCTTTATTCTTTGTGTCGGTGCAATCACAGAGATATGCAGTTTATAAAGGTTTTATTAGGTTTTTATTTATTTAGGTTTTTGTACAAAAAAAAAAATCTTTGCTATTTTGCCAAATTCTGAGGCCAGTAACTTTTTCACACTTTGGTGTACAGCCCAAAGTAAGGTGTGATTTTTGTGGTATTTTCTGGTGTATTAACCTATTTCAATTTGGGACCTGTATGAGAGACATTGCCGGTCAGTCTTACTAGGCAACATACATGTTAGGTCTCATCACACTTCTTACTTTAAGCACAATGGGGCACATTTACTTACCCGGTCCATTAGCGATCCCGCGGCGCGTTCTCCGACGTGGATTCGGGTTCTGCCGGATTTCACTAAGGTCGTGCGCCCGATATCCACTAGGTTTCGCTGCTGCGCCGAGGTCCACTGGAGTTCACCATCCTCTTCCTGGTGCCTGTACGTGCGTGTCAAGGGACACATTTTTTTTAAAATACCGCAGTTTTTCTGAATCCATCATGAACGGCGATTTCCGTCGAATAAAACCCGGCGCCGATGCGACACAATCCGATTGCGTGTGCCAAAAACCCGGGGCAAAACAGCGCAAACCGGTCATTTTCGGGAAACCCGATGGAAATGAGCGATTCGGGCCCTTAGTAAATGAGCCCCAAAATCCGCACGGATGAAAGCCACGCCATGCCTAGCTCGTCCTGTGATAAAACTTGCCACAGGTGCTCCTGCGACCCTTGTGCCGCCTGACCTACCTCAACATCCCCAACTACGATCCCGTGCTGCCTGTCTCGACCTTCTGCCTGTCCCCGACCACACTTCTGCCTCACGACTTTATACTACGCCTTGACCGCCACAGCGGACAAAGTTGTGCCTGAGGAGAGACCTGGTGGTATCTCGCTGCAGCAAGTCCAACCCGCTTTGCGGCGGGCTCCGGTGAAAAGTTTTATATTAATCACATGCTGTTATACTGTTATTGTTACTTCTCTTGCATGTTATGACCTTTGGCCTCTTACTACTGTTTGTACTAGAGCACAAGATCGATCCATTACAGCATTTCTTTACACGTTCACATAGAGGGTTTGTGTTGCATTTTTAAACGCAAGGGAGGGGCTTTCCTGATCGCAGATCCGTGAAACGCTTGCAATCTGGAACGTGCTCCACCAGTTTTGCATTATTTATGTGAAAAATATATGGAGATTGTTCCCGATTGCAAACGTTTCACTAGAGACACATCTCCTTCCTCGCAGTTTTTGTTTGCGTTTCAAACTGCAACACAAAAGCTGCGTCTGATCACGGCCTAAAGCTGCGCTCACATGTTTCATTTGGGCAGGGGGGTTTCTCCAGATCCTATATGCATTTATATGCCTGTGCCTTGTGCACAGTGGGCATGAAAACCGCGAAATAGCCACAGTTCCTGGGCGTGCGCCATGGGATGTTCCCAACCTTAAGCCACTTCCATGCCAAATGGGCTTGGATGAGCGTAAAACAGTATGGATGGCGACTCCTAATATGGGCTGGAGCTCCTAATAAATCCAGAGTGCCAGGCAGAGTGTGGGGAACATCACGTGCACATTGGGGGGAACTCATTATTGCTCAAAAAAACATTGGAACAGATTACGGATTTGCACCAGAAGACGAATAAAACAACTTCCAAACATTTTTTTGGCAGTTTTCTGACTTATCCAACAAAGAGGGTCGGCCTCAAGAAAGCGCACAATCTCTGGTAAAGTGACGTTGCCGTTGGTAAATGGTCTGCACACCAAAATTGTGCCACATTGTGGCCATCTAAAAGCAGGTCTGAAAGTAGAACTCAACAGTTTTATACTGTCCAAAAATAGAGAAAACAGATTTTCCCTCTAACCGGAGCTCCCAATGCTTCTTATCCAATCTATTCTCCTGCGGTATCCACTCTTTATCTGCTGATGGCCAGCACTAATCCACAGATCCTCCTGATGAAAGTATGTCACCATTCAGACCAGGGCCGGCTCCAGGTTCTAGTAGGCCCCTGGGCGCCAGTGCCTCAGTGGGCCCCTTTACTATGCCTCCCAAATTCGAGTTAGAGAAAGTGACCCACGGCCCGCTTTTGCCCCCTCCTGTTGCCCCACCATACATTTTTTATGTTACCATGTGTTTGGCTGCTTTTAAAGCCATTGGGGCACATTTACTTACCCGGCCCATTCGCGATCCAGCGGCGCGTTCTCTGCACAGGATTCGGGTCCGGCTGGGATTTAAGATGGTAGTTCCTCCGCCGTCCACCAGGTGGCGCTGCAGCGCCGAAAATAATCTTAACGCCCCGGAATGCACCATCCCATAGAAGGTGAAGGTGAGCGCTCCCCAAGCGACACATTTTCGGTTTTTAAATGCGGCGGTTTTTCCGAATACGTCAGGTTTTCGTTCGGCCACGCCCCCCCGATTTCTGTTGCGCGCAAGCCGGCCCCGATGCGCCACAATCCGATCGCGTGCGCCAAAAACCCGGGGCAATTCATGTACAAGCGGCGCAAGTCGGAAATATTCGGGTAACACGTCGGGAAAACGCGAATCGGGCCCTTAGTAAATGACCCCCATTATCTTCATTGATGAAAGCGTAAGCTAATGTGTTTACATTTTCACACCTACTCACATTTCTAGCAATGAAAGAAAACTCTTTCTAAGCAGCAAAACACATGCGGTGTTATGCATACGTACAAATGTGTGCAGAAATCACTGTGGGCCACATTTATCAAAAGTAGTGCACTAAGTGCAGTTTGCCTGTGGAGTGTGCAGGATGCGGCACATTACAGAATACTGCCGCACGGTTTTCATTAATCTGGTACCTCCTGCACTTGGGAAGGGTCACCAACCTTTTTTTTGTGCACTGTTAAAATAGTGTGCAACGCAATCCTGTCGAGTTGCAGTAATAAATGTGGACCGAACGCCCCTTTATGTGCAGAATTTTGTGGTGCGGCGGCTACAGAGCAGCTGCCACACAAAACTGGTGCAGACACTTTATAAATACAAGTGCAAGCATTTTAGACAATCAGACAGAAAACTGGCGCAAGAGCTTTAATAAATGTGGCCCATGTGTGAACGCATCTTCAGGATTATTGTTTTAAAGGAGGGAGGGAGTCAACAGGAAGGGAGACATTGGAAAAGAGGTAGATCAGGTGGCACAGGGGTAAAATAGCAGGGGGAAGAAAGTGGACAATAATTTACAATGTAGGAGGGAGAAAATGATTGGCAGACATCAGCAGGTGTAATGATACAAACCCTTTTAGACTACTATGCATGGATGGACTACAAAAGTAAGAGGTAGGCAGTGGCATGAGAACCTGACTGTCAGGGACAAGACAGCAAAGGGTTAACTGAAAAGACAGCGGCATGACACCTACCATGCTGTATTCCGGAGCCTCCTCACACAGGGTCACGGGGGTCACCATACATCAGTAGACGGAGGTGACAAGTTCAGCACATGTTGCCGCTGTCAGCGTCCAGCCTGTCTTCCTGTGCACTTGCTTATACAGCGGCCGGCCGACCCCTGAACAGCGCTGGTGACTGGGAGGTTTTCACAGCCCCTACAGGAACCCGGGCAAACGCTGCACAGGCAACACTGATGCAGAGAGTGACTGCTCTCTGCATCATTATTATATCATCGGGGAACACCTCCCCTGCCTCCAGTGGGCCCTGCCAGCTCCAGTGGGCCCCGGCACTTGCCCAGGTATGCCGGGTGCTGACGCCGGCCCTGATTCAGACTAGCACCATCGCGTTTTTTTCTCATCCTTCTTCAGTTATATTATGGAGCGCAGTCGCTGGAAGAAATGTACAAGCAGATGGTGTAGTATGTTCCAACAAGTTAAAATTTATTCCAATTCATCATACTCACATTATCCCTGTACTGTGACATCACTGTGTGTATTACCTCTCTACTGTGACATCACTGTGTGTATTACCTCTCTACTGTGACATCACTGTGTGTATTATCCCTGTACTGTGACATCACTGTGTGTATTATCCCTGTACTGTGACATCACTGTGTGTATTATCCCTGTACTGTGACATCACTGTGTGTATTATCCCTGTACTGTGACCTAACTGTGTGTATTACCTCTCTACTGTGACATCACTGTGTGTATTACCTCTCTACTGTGACATCACTGTGTGTATTATCCCTGTACTGTGACATCACTGTGTGTATTATCCCTGTACTGTGACATCACTGTGTGTATTATCCCTGTACTGTGACATCACTGTGTGTATTATCCCTGTACTGTGACATCACTGTGTATATTATCCCTGTACTGTGACATCACTGTGTGTATTATCCCTGTACTGTGATGTCACTGTGTGTATTATCCCTGTACTGTGACATCACTGTGTGTATTATCCCTGTACTGTGACATCACTGTGTGTATTATCCCTGTACTGTGACATCACTGTGTGTATAATCCCTGTTCTGTGACATCGCTGTGTGTATTATCCCTGTACTGTGACATCGCTGTGTGTATTATCCCTGTACTGTGACATCACTGTGTGTATTATCCCTGTACTGTGACATCACTGTGTGTATTATCTCTGTACTGTGACATCACTGTGTGTATTATCTCAGTACTGTGACATCACTGTGTGTATTATCTCTGTACTGTGACATCACTGTGTGTATTATCCCTGTACTGTGACATCACTGTGTGTATTATCCCTGTACTGTGACATCAATGTGTGTATTATCCCTGTACTGTGACATCAATGTGTGTATTATCCCTGTACTGTGACAACACTGTGTGTATTATCCCTGTACTGTGACATCACTGTGTGTATTATCCCTGTACTGTGACATCACTGTGTGTATTACCTCTCTACTGTGACATCACTGTGTGTATTATCCCTGTACTGTGACATCACTGTGTGTATTATCCCTGTACTGTGACATAACTGTGTGTATTACCTCTCTACTGTGACATCACTGTGTGTATTATCCCTGTACTGTGACATCACTGTGTGTATTATCCCTGTACTGTGACATCACTGTGTGTATTATCCCTGTACTGTGACATAACTGTGTGTATTACCTCTCTACTGTGACATCACTGTGTGTATTACCTCTCTACTGTGACATCACTGTGTGTATTATCCCTGTACTGTGACATCACTGTGTGTATTATCCCTGTACTGTGACATCACTGTGTGTATTATCCCTGTACTGTGACATCACTGTGTGTATTATCCCTGTACTGTGACATCACTGTGTATATTATCCCTGTACTGTGACATCACTGTGTGTATTATCCCTGTACTGTGATGTCACTGTGTGTATTATCCCTGTACTGTGACATCACTGTGTGTATTATCCCTGTACTGTGACATCACTGTGTGTATTATCCCTGTACTGTGACATCACTGTGTGTATAATCCCTGTTCTGTGACATCGCTGTGTGTATTATCCCTGTACTGTGACATCGCTGTGTGTATTATCCCTGTACTGTGACATCACTGTGTGTATTATCCCTGTACTGTGACATCACTGTGTGTATTATCTCTGTACTGTGACATCACTGTGTGTATTATCTCAGTACTGTGACATCACTGTGTGTATTATCTCTGTACTGTGACATCACTGTGTGTATTATCCCTGTACTGTGACATCACTGTGTGTATTATCCCTGTACTGTGACATCAATGTGTGTATTATCCCTGTACTGTGACATCAATGTGTGTATTATCCCTGTACTGTGACAACACTGTGTATATTATCCCTGTACTGTGACATCACTATGTGTATTATCCCTGTACTGTGACATCACTGTGTGTATTATCTCTATACTGTGACATCACTGCGTGTACTATCCCTGTACTGTGACATCACTGCGTGTATTATCCCTGTACTGTGACATCACTGTGTGTATTATCTCTGTACTGTGACATCACTGTGTGTATTATCTCTGTACTGTGACATCGCTGTGTTTATTATCCCTGTACTGTGACATCGCTGTGTGTATTATACCTGTACTGTGACATCACTGTGTGTATTATCCCTGTACTATGACAGCACTGTGTGTATTATCCCTGTTCTGTGACATCACTGTGTGCAGTTTCCCTGTACTGTGACATCACTGTGTGTATTATCCCTGTACCGTGACATGACGGTGTGTATTATCCATGTACTGTGACATCACTGTGTGTATTATCCCTGTACTGTGACATCACTGTGTGTATTATCTCTGTACTGTGACATCACTGTGTGTATTATCCTGTACTGTGACATGACTGTGTGTATTATATCTGTACTGTGACATCACTGTGTGTATTATCCCTGTACTGTGACATCACTGTGTGTATTATCCCTGTACTGTGACATCACTGTGTGTATTATCCTGTACTGTGACATCACTGTGTGTATTATCCCTGTACTGTGACATCACTGTGTGTATTATCCCTGTACTGTGACATCACTGTGTGTATTATCCCTGTACTGTGACATCACTGTGTGTATTATCTCTGTACTGTGACATCACTGTGTGTATTATCCTGTACTGTGACATCACTGTGTGTATTATCCCTGTACTGTGGCATCACTGTGTGTATTATATCTGTACTGTGACATCACTGTGTGTATTATCCCTGTACTGTGACATCACTGTGTGTATTATCCCTGTACTGTGACATCACTGTGTGTATTATCTCTGTACTGTGACATCACTGTGTGTATTATCCTTGTACTGTGACATCACTGTGTGTATTATCCCTGTACTGTGACATCACTGTGTGTAATATCCCGGTACTGTGACATCACTGTGTGTATTATCCCTGTACTGTGACATCACTGTGTGTATTATCTCTATACTGTGACATCACTATGTGTATTATCTCTGTACTGTGACATCACTGTGTGTATTATACCTGTACTGTGACATCACTGTGTGTATTATCCCTGTACTGTGACATTACTGTTTGTATTATCCCTGTACTGTGACATCACTGTGTGTATTATCTCTGTACTCTGACATCACTGTGTGTATTATCCCTGTACTGTGGCATCACTGTGTGTATTATCTCTGTACTGTGACATCACTGTGTGTATTATTCCTGTACTGTGACATCACTGTGTGTATTATCCCTGTACTGTGACATCACTATGTATATTATCCCTATACTGTGACATCAATGTGTGTATTATCCCTGTATTGTGGTATCACTGTGTGTATTATCTCTGTACTGTGACATCACTGTGTGTATTATCCCTGTACTGTGACATCACTATGTGTATTATCCCTGTACTGTGACATCACTGTGTGTATTATCTCGGTACTGTGACATCACTGTGTATTATCCCTGTACTGTGACATCACTGTGTGTATTATTCTGTACTATGACAGCACTGTGTGTATTATCCCTGTTCTGTGACATCACTGTGTGTATTATCCCTGTAATGTGACATCACTCTGTGTATTATCCTTGTACTGTGACATGACTGTGTGTATTATCCATGTACTGTGACATCACTGTGTGTATTATCCCTGTACTGTGATATCACTGTGTGTATTATCTCTGTACTGTGACATCACTGTGTGTATTATCCCTGTACTCTGACATCACTGTGTGTATTATCCCTGTACTGTGGCATCACTCTGTGTATTATCTCTGTACTGTGACATCACTGTGTGTATTATCCCTGTACTGTGATATCACTGTGTGTATTATCTCTGTACTGTGACATCACTGTGTGTATTATCTCTGTACTGTGACATCACTGTGTGTATTATCCCTGTACTGTGACATCACTGTGTGTAATCTCCCTGTACTCTGACATTACTGTGTGTATTATCCCTGTACTGTGACATGACTGTGTGTATTATCCATGTACTGTGACATCACTGTGTATATTATCCCTGTACTGTGATATCACTGTGTGTATTATCTCTGTACTGTGACATCACTGTGTGTATTATCCCATTACTGTGACATCACTGTGTGTATTATCCCTGTACTGTGACATTACTCTGTGTATTACCTCTGTACTGTGACATCACTGTGTGTATTATCCCTGTACTGTGACATCACTGTGTGTAATATCCCTGTACTGTGACAACACTGTGTGTATTATCCCTGTACTGTGACATCACTGTGTGTATTATCTCTGTATTGTGACATCACTGTGTGTATTATCTCTGTACTGTGACATCACTGTGTGTATTATCCCTGTACTGTGGCATCACTGTGTGTATTATCTCTGTACTGTGACATCACTGTGTGTATTATTCCTGTACTGTGACATCACTGTGTGTATTATCCCTGTACTGTGACATCACTATGTGTATTATCTCTGTACTGTGACATCACTGTGTGTATTATCCCTGTACTGTGACATCACTGTGTGTAATATCCCTGTACTGTGACATCACTATGTGTATTATCCCTGTACTGTGACATCACTGTGTGTATTATCTCGGTACTGTGACATCACTGTGTATTATCCCTGTACTGTGACATCACTGTGTGTATTATTCTGTACTATGACAGCACTGTGTGTATTATCCCTGTTCTGTGACATCACTGTGTGTATTATCCCTGTAATGTGACATCACTCTGTGTATTATCCCTGTACTGTGACATGACTGTGTGTATTATCCATGTACTGTGACATCACTGTGTGTATTATCCCTGTACTGTGACATCACTGTGTGTATTATCTCTGTACTGTGACATCACTGTGTGTATTATCCCATTACTGTGACATCACTGTGTGTATTATCCCTGTACTGTGACATTACTCTGTGTATTACCTCTGTACTGTGACATCACTGTGTGTATTATCCCTGTACTGTGACATCACTGTGTGTAATATCCCTGTACTGTGACATCACTGTGTGTATTATCTCTGTACTGTGACATCACTGTGTGTATTATCCCTGTACTCTGACATCACTGTGTGTATTATCCCTGTACTGTGGCATCACTCTGTGTATTATCTCTGTACTGTGACATCACTGTGTGTATTATCCCTGTACTGTGATATCACTGTGTGTATTATCTCTGTACTGTGACATCACTGTGTGTATTATCTCTGTACTGTGACATCACTGTGTGTATTATCCCTGTACTGTGACATGACTGTGTGTATTATCCATGTACTGTGACATCACTGTGTGTATTATCCCTGTACTGTGATATCACTGTGTGTATTATCTCTGTACTGTGACATCACTGTGTGTATTATCCCATTACTGTGACATCACTGTGTGTATTATCCCTGTACTGTGACATTACTCTGTGTATTACCTCTGTACTGTGACATCACTGTGTGTATTATCCCTGTACTGTGACATCATTGTGTGTAATATCCCTGTACTGTGACATCACTGTGTGTATTATCCCTGTACTGTGACATCACTGTGTGTATTATCTCTGTACTGTGACATCACTGTGTGTATTATCTCTGTACTGTGACATCACTGTGTGTATTATCCCTGTACTGTGACATCACTGTGTGTAATATCCCTGTACTCTGACATCACTGTGTGTATTATCTCTGTACTGTGACATCACTGTGTGTATTATCCCTGTAGTGTGACATCACTGTGTGTAATATCCCTGTACTCTGACATCACTGTGTGTATCATCTCTGTACTGTGACATCACTGTGTGTATTATCCCTGTACTGTGACGTCACTGTGTGTAATATCCCTGTACTCTGACATCACTATGTGTATTATCCCTGTACTGTGACATCACTGTGTGTATTATCCCTGTACTGTGACATCACTGTGTGTATTATCTCTGTACTGTGACATCACTGTGTGTATTATCCCTGTACTGTGACATCACTGTGTGTATTATCTCTGTACTGTGACATCACTGTGTGTATTATCCCTGTACTGTGACATCACTGTGTGTATTATCTCTATACTGTGACATCACTGCGTGTATTATCCCTGTACTGTGACATCACTGCGTGTATTATCCCTGTACTGTGACATCACTGTGTGTATTATTTCTATACTGTGACATCACTGTGTGTATTATCCCTGTACTGTGACATCACTGAGTGTATTATCTCTGTACTGTGACATCACTGTGTGTATTATCTCTGTACTGTGACATCGCTATGTGTATTATCTCTGTACTGTGACATCGCTGTGTTTATTATCCCTGTACTGTGACATCGCTGTGTGTATTATACCTGTACTGTGACATCACTGTGTGTATTATCCCTGTACTATGACAGCACTGTGTGTATTATCCCTGTTCTGTGACATCACTGTGTGCAGTTTCCCTGTACTGTGACATCACTGTGTGTATTATCCCTGTACTGTGACATGACTGTGTGTATTATCCATGTACTGTGACATCACTGTGTGTATTATCCCTGTACTGTGACATCACTGTGTGTATTATCTCTGTACTGTGACATCACTGTGTGTATTATCCTGTACTGTGACATGACTGTGTGTATTATCCATGTACTGTGACATCACTGTGTGTATTATCCCTGTACTGTGACATCACTGTGTGTATTATCTCTGTACTGTGACATCACTGTGTGTATTATCCTGTACTGTGACATCACTGTGTGTATTATCCCTGTACTGTGGCATCACTGTGTGTATTATATCTGTACTGTGACATCACTGTGTGTATTATCCCTGTACTGTGACATCACTGTGTGTATTATCTCTGTACTGTGACATCACTGTGTGTATTATCCTGTACTGTGACATCACTGTGTGTATTATCCCTGTACTGTGGCATTACTGTGTGTATTATATCTGTACTGTGACATCACTGTGTGTATTATCCCTGTACTGTGACATCACTGTGTGTATTATCCCTGTACTGTGACATCACTGTGTGTATTATCTCTGTACTGTGACATCACTGTGTGTATTATCCTTGTACTGTGACATCACTGTGTGTATTATCCCTGTACTGTGACATCACTGTGTGTAATATCCCGGTACTGTGACATCACTGTGTGTATTATCCCTGTACTGTGACATCACTGTGTGTATTATCTCTATACTGTGACATCACTATGTGTATTATCTCTGTACTGTGACATCACTGTGTGTATTATACCTGTACTGTGACATCACTGTGTGTATTATCCCTGTACTGTGACATTACTGTGTGTATTATCTCTGTACTGTGACATCACTGTGTGTATTATCCCTGTACTGTGACATCACTGTGTGTATTATACCTGTACTGTGACATCACTATGTATATTATCCCTATACTGTGACATCACTGTGTGTATTATCCCTGTATTGTGGTATCACTGTGTGTATTATCTCTGTACTGTGACATCACTGTGTGTATTATCCCTGTACTGTGACATCACTATGTGTATTATCCCTGTACTGTGACATCACTGTGTGTATTATCTCGGTACTGTGACATCACTGTGTATTATCCCTGTACTGTGACATCACTGTGTGTATTATTCTGTACTATGACAGCACTGTGTGTATTATCCCTGTTCTGTGACATCACTGTGTGTATTATCCCTGTAATGTGACATCACTGTGTGTATTATCCCTGTACTGTGACATCACTGTGTGTATTATCCCTGTACTGTGATATCACTGTGTGTATTATCTCTGTACTGTGACATCACTGTGTGTATTATCCCATTACTGTGACATCACTGTGTGTATTATCCCTGTACTGTGACATTACTCTGTGTATTACCTCTGTACTGTGACATCACTGTGTGTATTTTCCCTGTACTGTGACATCACTGTGTGTAATATCCCTGTACTGTGACATCACTGTGTGTATTATCTCTGTACTGTGACATCACTGTGTGTATTATCCCTGTACTCTGACATCACTGTGTGTATTATCCCTGTACTGTGGCATCACTCTGTGTATTATCTCTGTACTGTGACATCACTGTGTGTATTATCCCTGTACTGTGATATCACTGTGTGTATTATCTCTGTACTGTGACATCACTGTGTGTATTATCCCTGTACTGTGACATCACTGTGTGTAATATCCCTGTACTCTGACATCACTGTGTGTATTATCTCTGTACTGTGACATCACTGTGTGTATTATCCCTGTAGTGTGACATCACTGTGTGTAATATCCCTGTACTCTGACATCACTGTGTGTATCATCTCTGTACTGTGACATCACTGTGTGTATTATCCCTGTACTGTGACGTCACTGTGTGTAATATCCCTGTACTCTGACATCACTATGTGTATTATCCCTGTACTGTGACATCACTGTGTGTATTATCCCTGTACTGTGACATCACTGTGTGTATTATCTCTGTACTGTGACATCACTGTGTGTATTATCCCTGTACTGTGACATCACTGTGTGTATTATCTCTGTACTGTGACATCACTGTGTGTATTATCCCTGTACTGTGACATCACTGTGTGTATTATCTCTATACTGTGACATCACTGCGTGTATTATCCCTGTACTGTGACATCACTGCGTGTATTATCCCTGTACTGTGACATCACTGTGTGTATTATTTCTATACTGTGACATCACTGTGTGTATTATCCCTGTACTGTGACATCACTGAGTGTATTATCTCTGTACTGTGACATCACTGTGTGTATTATCTCTGTACTGTGACATCACTATGTGTATTATCTCTGTACTGTGACATCGCTGTGTTTATTATCCCTGTACTGTGACATCGCTGTGTGTATTATACCTGTACTGTGACATCACTGTGTGTATTATCCCTGTACTATGACAGCACTGTGTGTATTATCCCTGTTCTGTGACATCACTGTGTGCAGTTTCCCTGTACTGTGACATCACTGTGTGTATTATCCCTGTACTGTGACATGACTGTGTGTATTATCCATGTACTGTGACATCACTGTGTGTATTATCCCTGTACTGTGACATCACTGTGTGTATTATCTCTGTACTGTGACATCACTGTGTGTATTATCCTGTACTGTGACATGACTGTGTGTATTATCCATGTACTGTGACATCACTGTGTGTATTATCCCTGTACTGTGACATCACTGTGTGTATTATCTCTGTACTGTGACATCACTGTGTGTATTATCCTGTACTGTGACATCACTGTGTGTATTATCCCTGTACTGTGGCATCACTGTGTGTATTATATCTGTACTGTGACATCACTGTGTGTATTATCCCTGTACTGTGACATCACTGTGTGTATTATCTCTGTACTGTGACATCACTGTGTGTATTATCCTGTACTGTGACATCACTGTGTGTATTATCCCTGTACTGTGGCATTACTGTGTGTATTATATCTGTACTGTGACATCACTGTGTGTATTATCCCTGTACTGTGACATCACTGTGTGTATTATCCCTGTACTGTGACATCACTGTGTGTATTATCTCTGTACTGTGACATCACTGTGTGTATTATCCTTGTACTGTGACATCACTGTGTGTATTATCCCTGTACTGTGACATCACTGTGTGTAATATCCCGGTACTGTGACATCACTGTGTGTATTATCCCTGTACTGTGACATCACTGTGTGTATTATCTCTATACTGTGACATCACTATGTGTATTATCTCTGTACTGTGACATCACTGTGTGTATTATACCTGTACTGTGACATCACTGTGTGTATTATCCCTGTACTGTGACATTACTGTGTGTATTATCTCTGTACTGTGACATCACTGTGTGTATTATCCCTGTACTGTGACATCACTGTGTGTATTATACCTGTACTGTGACATCACTATGTATATTATCCCTATACTGTGACATCACTGTGTGTATTATCCCTGTATTGTGGTATCACTGTGTGTATTATCTCTGTACTGTGACATCACTGTGTGTATTATCCCTGTACTGTGACATCACTATGTGTATTATCCCTGTACTGTGACATCACTGTGTGTATTATCTCGGTACTGTGACATCACTGTGTATTATCCCTGTACTGTGACATCACTGTGTGTATTATTCTGTACTATGACAGCACTGTGTGTATTATCCCTGTTCTGTGACATCACTGTGTGTATTATCCCTGTAATGTGACATCACTGTGTGTATTATCCCTGTACTGTGACATCACTGTGTGTATTATCCCTGTACTGTGATATCACTGTGTGTTTTATCTCTGTACTGTGACATCACTGTGTGTATTATCCCATTACTGTGACATCACTGTGTGTATTATCCCTGTACTGTGACATTACTCTGTGTATTACCTCTGTACTGTGACATCACTGTGTGTATTTTCCCTGTACTGTGACATCACTGTGTGTAATATCCCTGTACTGTGACATCACTGTGTGTATTATCTCTGTACTGTGACATCACTGTGTGTATTATCCCTGTACTCTGACATCACTGTGTGTATTATCCCTGTACTGTGGCATCACTCTGTGTATTATCTCTGTACTGTGACATCACTGTGTGTATTATCCCTGTACTGTGATATCACTGTGTGTATTATCTCTGTACTGTGACATCACTGTGTGTATTATCTCTGTACTGTGACATCACTGTGTGTATTATCCCTGTACTGTGACATCACTGTGTGTAATATCCCTGTACTCTGACATTACTGTGTGTATTATCCCTGTACTGTGACATCACTGTGTGTATTATCTCTGTACTGTGACATCACTGTGTGTATTATCCCATTACTGTGACATCACTGTGTGTATTATCCCTGTACTGTGATATCACTGTGTGTATTATCTCTGTACTGTGACATCACTGTGTGTATTATCCCATTACTGTGACATCACTGTGTGTATTATCCCTGTACTGTGACATTACTTTGTGTATTACCTCTGTACTGTGACATCACTGTGTGTATTATCCCTGTACTGTGATATCACTGTGTGTATTATCTCTGTACTGTGACATCACTGTGTGTATTATCCCATTACTGTGACATCACTGTGTGTATTATCCCTGTACTGTGACATTACTCTGTGTATTACCTCTGTACTGTGACATGACTGTGTGTATTATCCCTGTACTGTGACATCACTGTGTGTATTATCCCTGTACTGTGATATCACTGTGTGTATTATCTCTGTACTGTGACATCACTGTGTGTATTATCCCATTACTGTGACATCACTGTGTGTATTATCCCTGTACTGTGACATTACTCTGTGTATTACCTCTGTACTGTGACATCACTGTGTGTATTATCCCTGTACTGTGACATCACTGTGTGTAATATCCCTGTACTGTGACATCACTGTGTGTATTATCCCTGTACTGTGACATCACTGTGTGTATTATCCCTGTACTCTGACATCACTGTGTGTATTATCCCTGTACTGTGGCATCACTCTGTGTATTATCTCTGTACTGTGACATCACTGTGTGTATTATCCCTGTACTGTGACATCACTGTGTGTATTATCTCTGTACTGTGACATCACTGTGTGTATTATCTCTGTACTGTGACATCACTGTGTGTATTATCCCTGTACTGTGACATCGCTGTGTGTATTATCCCTGTACTGTGACATCACTGTGTGTATTATCCCTGTACTGTGACATCACTGTGTGTATTATCCCTGTACTGTGACATCACTGTGTGTATTATCCCTGTACTGTGACATCACTGTGTGTATTATCCCTATACTGTGACATCACTGTGTGTATTATACCTGTACTGTGACATCACTGTGTGTATTATCTCTGTACTGTGACATCACTGTGTGTATTATCCCTGTACTGTGACATCACTGTGTGATTCCTAAATTATCCCTGAAATGTGGACAATGAAGGGCTGTTTCTTAGGCACCTGCACTGCTCTGATCCTGTGACTATCTGTATCTCTGTGTGACACATGACTCCTCTTAATAATTCCCCAGTTGGTATTTTTCCAATATTTGTGTACCCGCAGTGTGATACAAAGGTGGAGCTGAGGGTAACATAACCTGCACGTCTCCGCGGCTGTCAGACTCCTGCAGGCACAGCCATGGATCTGGACTTGTCTTTAGCTTCTTATTTCGTGTTGTTTTTAACATTTTTATTGATCCTGAATGTTCTAAAAAGTTGGAATGAAAATCACATAAGAAATTATCCTCCCGGACCCAGATCTTGGCCGCTGATTGGGAATTTGCATATTATGGATTTCAAAAGACCTCAACTCACTTATCTGCAGGTAAGAAAACCTCATACATGAGATACATGCGATACATGAGATACAAGAGATACAAGAGATACAAGAGATACATGAGATACATGAGATACATGAGATACATGAGATACATGAGATACATGAGATGCATGACATACATGAGATGCATGACATACATGAGATACATGAGATACATGAGATACATGAGATACATGAGATACATGAGATACATGACATACATGAGATACATGAGATACATGCGATACATGAGATGCATGACATACATGAGATACATGAGATACATGAGATGCATGAGATACATGAGATGCATGAGATACATGAGATACATGAGATACATGAGATACATGAGATGCATGACATACATGAGATACATGCGATACATGAGATGCATGACATATAAGAGATACATGAGATACATGTGATACATGAGATACATGAGATACATGAGATACATGAGATACATGTGATACATGAGATACATGAGATACATGACATACATGAGATGCATGAGATACATGAGATACATGAGATACATGAGATGCATGAGATACATGAGATACATGAGATGCATGAGATATCCATCATAGTGTGCTCAGTTTATTCTCATCAGTTGTTTTAGTTTTATTTTGTGCTGTTTTTTCACCCAGATTAGTTAAAGGGAACCTACCACCCCGATTCTACCTATAAAGGTAGAAGGGGTGGTAGGTGGATGAATGGGACGTGAGGATAGCCCTTTTTGGGCTAATCCTCACGTCCCGGCTATCTTTTTATAAAGTTTATTGCGGGCATATGCTAATTTATTTATGCGGCTACTGGGGCGTGGAGTAGCCGGACATGAGGCTACTAGTCGCGGCTACTCCACGCCCCAGTAGCCACATTACTCCGCCTACCATTTAATCTTTGGCCCTCGTCCGAGTCCCCCGGCATCTGCGGCCTACTGCGCATGCGCAGTAGCTCCGGCCCCGGAGCCGCGGCTGCGCAGCCAAAGGCCTGGGTTCTATGCATGCGCAGAACGCAGGGGACTCAGACGAGGGCGCGCAGCTATGAGGAGCTGCGCGCTGAAGATTAAATGGTAGGCGGAGTAATGTGGCTACTGGGGCGTGGAGTAGCCGTGACTAGTAGCCTCATGTCCGGCTACTCCACACCCCAGTAGCCGCATAAATAAATTTGCATATGCCCGCAATAAACTTTATAAAAAGATAGCCGGGACGTGAGGATTAGCCCAAAAAGGGCTATCCTCACGTCCCATTCATCCACCTACCACCCCTTCTACCTTTATAGGTAGAATCGGGGTGGTAGGTGCCCTTTAAGGACAGGATGTTTACATCAATGTGAGATCAGTAGAAGTTTTAACTCCCAGCTGCACTAGGGCTCCATGGAGTCTGGTGCTCTGTGTATGCGACGACGGCTTTCCTAGGACAGTAATCTAAATTCTGAACTGCGCTGGGCAGCTAATAAATAGTGTCCTATCTGCAGGCAGCATGTTACAGAGCAGGAGGAGCTGAGTCGATTGTACATAGTGTCCTATCTGCAGGCAGCATGTTATAGAGCAGGAGGAGCTGAGCAGATTGTACATAGTGTCCTATCTGCAGGCAGCATGTTATAGAGCAGGAGAAGCTGAGCAGATTCTACATAGTGTCCTATCTGCAGGCAGCATGTTATAGAGCAGGAGGAGCTGAGCAGATTGTACATAGTGTCCTATCTGCAGGCAGCATGTTATAGAGCAGGAGGAGCTGAGCAGATTATACATAGTGTCCTATCTGCAGGCAGCATGTTATAGAGCAGGAGGAGCTGAGCAGATTGTACATAGTGTCCTATTGGCAGGCAGCATGTTATAGAGCAGGAGGAGCTGAGCAGATTGTACAAAGTGTCCTATTGGCAGGCAGCATGCCCACTTCTATAATAAGAAGCAATACCAGCAATGTTTTTTTACGGATGACAGGTTGTATTTAACCATTTATCTGTAACCTTCTTGTCATTGCAATTTTGTGCTGTCAGGGGAACAGAATTGTCAATAAAACTTTAATAAAGACAACTCACAGATGATCATTACAGCTGGGACTAAAGTAAAGCATACAAAGAGCTTTACCAGAGGTCACAGTGGATAGAGGGGTCCATCTGTAACTAGGGGTCGTCTATAAGTATGGTGTCTTTAAAGAAAACCTAGCATCACAGATCTACTATTGCGAGTGGAATTTCAAGATCAACCTACCAGCTGATGTATTGTATAAGGTAGATGTGTGATGTTAGGTTTCCTTTAAGTCCTGTAAACCTGTATGCATAAATGTTATAAATACAGCACCAGAACCAAGCTCCATTCATATATATATATATATATATATATATATATATATATATTGTGAGACACTGAAGGGGTTAACTGTGGATGGGCGGTATGTTTCCCCTGGGTTTTCCTACTATGCAAGGCCTTAGTGCTGAGGTTGTGTTGTCCAGCACCTTGGACACAGGTGGTGGGAGCAGCCTAATCAGTCTGCATAAAGCTGCTGAGCAGAGCTGAGAGTGTTGTCTCTCTGAGTGGAGACTGGAGAGCACACAGCCCTAACCTCTGTGCCTGGAGCAGCAAAGTCTTTTTGTTAGTGGTGAGTTAGAGAATCTCTGTATAGTTAGCGCCCAGACGGGTAGGATATTGTTTGTTTTGACGCCTGAATGTAAAGGCTGTTTTATTTTGTTCCTGCTGCTGCAATAAACGCAGACAAGACCTGTTTTGGACTGTACTTTGGTGTCACTGTCTTTAACTGCATCACAGCACCCCGCTACCATGGTCTCTACTGGGCCAAATCTCCCACATATGGTGCTTCGGATGCAGGCAGTTCAAAAGACACACACCTGAAAAGGCTCGCTACATCCTGCAACATTGCATGGCCTGGGTGAAAGCAGCAGGCAAATTGCAGGGTACAGACAAGATGGAGGACTTTATTAAATACCTTCAAGAGGAGGCCAGAGCTAATCGGCAGCAGCAGCAGGCCATGCTCCAGCAGCAGGAGGAGAGGTCCCGCCAGCAGCAGGAAGAGTCCCAGGCTAATTGGCAGCTGCAGCAAGCGATGCTCCAGCCGCAGGAGGAGAGGTTCCGCCAGCAGCAAGCCATGCTCCAGCAATAGGAGGAGAGGCCCCGCCAGCAGCAGGAAGAGTCCCAGGCTAATCGGCAGCTGCAGCAAGCCATGCTCCAGCAGCAGGAGGAGAGGTCCCGCCAGCAGCAGGAAGAGTCCCAGGCTAATCGACAGCTGCAGCAAGCCATGCTCCAGCAGCAGGAGGAGAGGTCCCGCCAGCATCAAGCCATGTTCCAGCAACAGGAGGAGCGGTCCCGCCAGCAGAAGGAAGAGTCCCAGTCTATTCGGCAGCTGCAGCAAGCCATGCTCCAGCAGCAGGAGGAGAGGCCCCGCCAGCAGCAGGAAGAGTCCCAGGCTAATCGACAGCTGCAGCAAGCCATGCTCCAGCAGCAGGAGGAGAGGTCCTGCCAGCAGCAAGCCATGCTCCAGCAGCAGGAGGAGAGGTCCCGCCAGCAGCAGGAAGAGTCCCAGGCTAATCGACAGCTGCAGCAAGCCATGTTCCAGCAGCAGGAGGAGAGGTCCCGCCAGCAGCAGGAAGAGTCCCGAGCCATGTTCCAGCTGATGATGGAAAATTTTTCTGGCATTATGGCAGCACTGCAAGCGATGCCTACTGAGGGGTCCCATACTGGTTTGCAAGGGTACTCGGTTTTCCAGCTTTCCGCACGGGCTGCAGTGCAGAAGGCCTTACAAAAGATGACGGCGACCGACGACGTGGAGGTGTATCTCACTGTGTTCGAGCGAGTAGCTGAGCGAGAGGAGTTACCAGCTGAGCAGTGGGCAGATGTCCTGGCACCGTTCCTGACAGGCGAATCGCAGAAGGCCTACTATGACCTGAGTGAAACAGAAGCCCGTGAGTACCCCCAGCTAAAGGCAGAGATTCTGGCTCGTCTTGGGGTCACCATACAAGTTCGTTCCAGCCGGGTCCACCAGTGAGCATACTCACATACTACCACCGCGCTCCCAAATGCATGACCTGATCCATCTAGTCCGGAAGTGGCTACAACCAGAGGACTGCACCCCAGCACAGATGGTCGAGAGAGTGGTTCTTGACAAGTTCACCCGTTCTCTGCCCTCTCGGCTCCAGCAATGGGTTGGACAGGCCGGTCCCACAAATGCTGAGGAACTCATGTCCCCAGTAGAGAGATATCAGGCTACAGAGGATCTTCTACTTCCCTCTCCCACACGAAGCAGTGCCAGTGACAAGGCCACTAAACCATCTGGTAAGACTGCTACTGCAGAAAAGGGGAAACAGGTGAGGTTGGGAGAGGGTTCATTGGGGGACTCGGATACACAGAAACCCAATGAGGCTCATGACAGAGGTCATAGCCGTATCCAGTGCTGGCGATGCCATGAAATGGGCCATATTGCTGCCAACTGTCCCCTGTCAGTGGAGCCAATGGACTGCAACCAGACCCGGCAAATGTCCCTGTTTGCCCGGCCGGTTCTGGCAGCCGAGTCGGTCATGGATGCAGAACCCCAAGTGTGTATGGTCACAATCGGGGGTCACACGGTGGAAGCCTTGCTAGACTCAGGGAGTCTGGTCACCCTGGTGCGGGGAACTTTGGTTGATCCTGGACTATACAGTGGGCGTAAAGTGGGAGTGTTATGTATACATGGGGACACTCTCGAATATCCCACTTCCGTCATCTACCTACATACACCTTGTGGTACAATTACCCATGAAGTGGGGGTGTCGAGGACCCTGTTTCATTAGGCTATTATCGGCAGAGACTTACCAGTGTTTTGGGACCTCTGGAGAAGAAGACCCACCTCAGGTGCTATTACAGATAATGGACATCAGATAGGTCTGGCCTTAGCCCCTGAACCCTTTGAGGCCAATGTACCCAAACTAGCAGTAGGGGTGACCCCAGGTGATGAATTCTCTCGCCTAGAGGTCCTAGCTGGTGAGGTAGAGGGTCACGAGGAGGTGCCCGACATGCCGGACCTGGAGATTTCCCGTGTAAATTTTGGGGCTGCACAGCTACAGGACCCTACCTTATTTAAAGCACGGGAGATTGTTAAAGTGATAAATGGGGTAATCCAAATACCAGGGGCTGACAAAATATACCCCCGAATGGTGATTGTTGGGGAACTGTTGTACAGGGTTGACCAGATACGGGGTGAGGAGGTTAAGCAACTTGTAGTACCCCAATCTCACCGTAGGCTGGGGCTAGATTTGGCACATAAACATGTGCTGGGAGGGCACTTAGGTGCTGAGAAGACCTGAGAGAGGATCCTGCAGAGATTTTTTTGGCCCGGGGTGTGGGAGGAGGTAAAATGGTATTGTAGCTCCTGCCCTGAGTGTCAACTTACTGCCCCGGTGTCCCACTTCAGGAGTCCTCTGGTCCCGTTACCAATCATAGAGGTGCCGTTTGAACGGATTGCAATGGATTTGGTTGGCCCCATAGTCAAATCCACAAGGGGGCACCAGTACATCCTGGTTATCCTGGACTACGCTACGCGGTATCCAGTGGCAATTCCGTTAAGGAACACCTACTCCAAAAATATTGCTAGGGAGCTGTTCCAGGTATTCTCCCGCACAGACCTCCCCAAGGAAATCTTGACTGACCAGGGTACCCCATTCATGTCTAGAGTAATGAAGGAGATGTGTAAATTATTGCAGGTTAAACAGCTCTGCACCTCTGTATATCATCCTCAGACAGATGGCCTGGTCGAGAGGTTTAACAAGACCTTGAAGGGGATGCTAAAGAGGGTGGTCAGCAAAGATGGGAAGGACTGGGATTGTTTATTGCCTTATCTGATGTTTGCCATATGTGAAGTTCCCAAGTCCTCCATAGGTTTCTCACCCTTTGAGCTATTATATGGCCGTTCCCCATGTGGGCTTTTGGATGTAGCTAAGGAGACCTGGGAACAGAAAAGGACCCCCCACCGTAGTGTTATTGAAAACGTCTCCCTTATGCAGGACCGCATAGCGGCAGTAATGCCCCTTGTACAGGAGCACATGACAAGGGCACAAGAGGCCCAGTGTAGGGTCTACAATAGATCAGCCAGACTCAGGTCCTTTAACCCAGGTGTTAGTTCTGGTGCCCACCATTGAGAGTAAGTTCTTGGCGAAATGGCAAGGTCCATATGAGGGCATGGAGAAGGTGGGGGAGGTTAACTACAAGGTATATCAGTCGGGGAGGAGGAAATCCGAACAGATATACCAAGTGAACCTCCTAAAGCCATGGAGGGAAAGAGAGTCCCTGATAGCCATGGGAGTAGAAAAAGCGTCTGTCCCCAAGAAGGTGACACCGGAGGTAGGTGTACCCGATGCCAAGGTGCCTGAAGTAAGGGTCTCGGAGTCCCTCTCCAGGGCCCAGATTCAGGAAGCGAAGGAGTTTGTGCTCCGAAACGTTGATGTGTTCTCTAAGTTACTGGGTCGAACTTCAGTCATCAAGCATGACATCATAACCGAACCCCACATCCGGGTAAACCAAAAACCCTACCGGGTCCCTGAAGCACTCCGGAAGGCCATATCCGAAGAAGTCAGGCAGATGTTAGACCTGGGGGTTATCGAGGAGTCTAAAAGTGACTGGTCGAGTCCTATTGTGTTGATTCCCAAGCCTGATGGTTCTCAGCGACTGAAGACAGTTTTGTGTGAGGGACCGGTACTGATCACCCCTAACTTCACCAAAACCTTTATTGTACAGACTGACGCTTCTGACTTGGGATTAGGGGCTGTCCTGTCCCAAGTAGTGGAGGGTGAGGAACATCCCATGACATTCTTGAGCCGCAAGCTCACACCTCCTGAGAAGAACTATAGTATAGTTGAGAGGGAGTGCTTGGCGATCAAATGGGCTCTGGAATCCCTGAGGTATTACTTGATAGGGCGACAGTTTACGCTAGTAACTGATCACTCTCCCTTCACCTGGATGAGTCAGGCTAAAGAGAGGAACGCCAGGGTCACAAGGTGGTTCCTAATGTTACAAAATTTCAAGTTCACAGTAGGACATCGAGCAGGAAAGCTGCATGGGAATGCAGATGCATTGTCTCGTACCCAATGTCTGATGGCCAAAAGTGTTCACCCCCACAGGGTCAAACAGAGGGGGAGGGTATGTGAGACACTGAAGGGGTTAACTGTGGATGGGCGGTATGTTTCCCCTGGCTTTTCCTACTATGCAAGGCCTGAGTGCTGAGGTTGTGTTGTCCAGCACCTTGGACACAGGTGGTGGGAGCAGCCTAATCAGTCTGCATAAAGCTGCTGAGCAGAGCTGAGAGCGTTGTCTCTCTGAGTGGAGGCGGGAGAGCACACACAGCCCTGACCTCTGTGCCCGCTACCACGGTCTCTACTGGGCCAAATCTCCCACAATATATATATATATATATATATATATATATATATTTTACAAAAACAGCATCAGAACCGAACCCCAGATATACATAAATACAGAATTGAAACCAAGCTTAGTACAAAAATTTAACAAAATAAACAAACATAAATACAACATAAGAACCAAGCTTTGTTCATACATCTGACACCAGAATAAAACTCTTTTAATAAATTAGTGAATTCAGCACTAGAAGCATTCTGAGTACATACAATTATCACCAGAACCAAGCTCAATACATAAAAAGCAGCACCAGAAGAAGTCTCCATACATGGAGAATACCACGTAAATACATTTTCATAGGCAAGCTCAAAACAAAACACAAAGCATGTATTATTATGGCCCAAAATCAAGGACGTTTTTTGCCTCTGGTTCACTCAATATTCAAAATTTATCAGCATGGCTGTGAACTAAAACTTATATTTTTATTAGATATACCTTAAAATATACAAAGGTCACAGGTTGTGAATTCTAAAAACAACAACAACAATCCGTACTATAGACGCCGACCTAGGCGACTATACTGATCACCACAACCCCCAACGGTTGTGGATCAAACAATGGGGATACCACGTACATGTAAATCACGGTGCCATGCACCATACCATCCAATAAATACCTTGCAAAGAGGAAATAAAAGATGGTTCTTACCACAACTGGTAATGGTCTGTAGTTGTGTCCAGTGGTCAGCTGTGCTGTTTCCAAAGTACGTGTATTGACGGGAGCATTAAGATGGTAAAGGACATACCTGTATATGTTGGAACCAAAAACGTCACAAACTGTAACAAGGCTACAACTGTCCCTGTCCCCAGGTGTGATTAGCTCCCGTCCTGACAAGGGCAGTCCCAATAACTTGCCCTAGTTTAGAAAAAAACACCCTGCATTCCCCTTCCCTGACGCGTTTCTTCCTGCTGTAGGTTCTTCAGAGGGATTGCGGTGGAATCAATAAAACATGGGGTCTCCAATGTAGAGGAGCATCCCTTGGGGTGTAGTAAATAGTCTGATAAACCCAAGTGTAGGGTCATCTACTGGGTCCCCGGTGTGGAGCCCCAGGCGTTGATCCCTATCAAGCTCAAAACAACAAGACAACACCACTGTACCCCATGACCTAGAGAAGGAAAATTGGGTTGGTATACTCAACAATATTAAAATTAAAAGAAGGGTGTGCCTAAATATGATTTTTTTTTTTTTTTTTTTTTTAAACATCTTTTTATTTGGTTTTCAAAACAGAACAGACATAGAAAACATTCCACGATGAACATTTTAACAATTTGGCAAGATGCATTGTATTTGGTGCATAGTGATTACCTATAGGCTATGTTATCCTGCTTTCTTGTATTTCTAGTGCACGGGAGGGGTGGCTTGTATCACCTTTTTCCTAGTGACTTTTGCGTCTTTTGCGATCCGCTGCTCGGTTTATTGGGGGATGCTATTTCCATCTTTTGACTCTTCCCTCTGTCGTGACCCTCAAACCTGTAACTCTCCTAGGGTTCCTTTCAAAACTCCAGTGTTATACCATGTTAATATGAAATTTTAAGGAGATGAAAAAAATACCCACTTTCTAATCAACACTAAATCGACACAGAGGCTCGGCAGAGTATGACCCCCCTATAGTAGCTCCAATCAGATGCAGTACAGAACATCGTTACTGACCGGTCTGTTCTTGGAAATACTTGTAATCTCCATGAAGTAACAATTCTATATCACCTTTTTCTAAAAATTCGGGAATGTGCTTCTGTAACGAGTGTTACCATTTCTCTAGTCCCAGGGCTGTGCTCAACGCACTCTATGTCCAATCATCACTAGGGACACCTCCTATTAATAGGACCAATGAATACTATCAGGGAGACATTGTAGGATAAGTCTATGAACTCATCTTTTACTAGATGTATTTTTTGATATTGACTTTAAGCTTTCAAAGAAATACGGACCGGTGTTCAGCGTCCGGATGGGAATGAAAAAAATGGTGGTCATAGCCGGATACGAGGCAGTGAAAGAAGCTCTGGTGAACAACGCTGAGGAGTTTGGAGAAAGAGGAATACTAAAAATATTCAAGAAAATGGACAATGAAAAGGGTGAGTCCTGAGAGTTTATTGTTGTGGAGTATGAAGTACATATGGAGTACAATCATTAGACTACAAACCACAGTCCAAACCTGTGGTTCTAATCAGATATTTACATCCAATTCCATGCTATATGGCAGGGGTCAGGAACATTTTTGGCTGGGAGAGCCATGAACGCCACATATTTTAAAATGTTATTCCGTAAGAGCCGTACAATATGCACATGCCCCCCAGTAGATAGGTTGTCCCAGTGTCACGGGTGCCCCTGCGATCTACGTCACGGATCGCAGGCACACCCCGTGCCACCTCTCCACGCGCCGGCACTCGCAGATTTAGAGGGCCAGCGTGCTGCTGATTGGCGCTACCCACTTCCCGGGTTCCTATAAAGACCGGAGTCTCCCAGCATTCCTCGCCGGATCTTAGTGCTTCATGCCTATGTGGAAGCTTTTCACACTGTTTCCTTCCCAAGTGTTGACCTTCCGTTGTGACCCCGGACGTGTTCCTGATTCTGCTCCTTCGCTGCCAGCCCTGACCTCTTGCTCCGTGCCTGACCTCGCATCATTGCCGCCTTCCTTGACCGTCTGCCTGTTTCTGACCACAAAACTGCCTAGTGATCCTGTACCTCGACCTTGGCTGCCACCGTGGACAAGTCGCGTCTATTGAACGACCTGGTGGTACCACGCTGCAGCAGGACCATCCTGCTTTGCGGCGGGCTCCGGTGAAGACCGGGTGACACTTAGATTCTGGTCCCTGGTGTCTTCTTACATCAGACACCGAGGATGCACCAGGAGATCGGACAGCAGAAGCTACTGGGGTAGCTGGGGGTACATGGAGTAGCCTTTGCTTCCACAGCCCAGTTAGGCTACTCCAAGTCCCAGTAGCTTCTGCTGATAATTTGCATATTTGTTAGATAACTTTTATATCAGCAGAGGATTAAAGAAAAACTGTTTAGGGCAGAGCACAAAAAGAGGAACCTACCATCAGATCTAAAACGGCAGATTCCTAATAGTAGGTTCCCTTTAAGTCTCAGAATAAGAATATTTCTCTTCTGTACACCTAAAATTAATTTTTTTTAAAAATGTACATTTTTTTAGGAGTTGTTTCTTCAAAAGGGGAAAATTGGAAGATAATGAGAAGATTTACAATAACTACACTCCGGGATTTCGGCATGGGGAAGAGCACCATAGAAGAGAAAATTATTGAAGAATGTGTGCACCTAAATAATCATTTTGCATCTTTTAAAGGTAAGACATGGAGAACTGACCTTACAACTATCCTTCCTAGATGCTGAAAACCAGGACAACCAAGTACAGAACTTAAAGAGATTGGGAAGAATTGAAAAAATATGGTTGTGTGAGCCAAGAGGCTAATCCTACTGTTGTCTCATGAGGAACTTTCTTATGAGAAAACTGTATAGAACATACCACACAGAGTCTCTATAGGGAAAATCAACTCTCTTGGTCTCACAGCTACTCATGATGGTTACACCGGTTCCAGTAATACAGTTATAGAGTAAAAGATGACATTTCTGCCTCCCTGACTGTATACTTAATATCAGATGATTTTCAGGAGGACACAGAGAGATGGATTATCACCCTGTCCTCCACATTATGCATTAATATTTGAAAGTAAAGGGCTATAAGTATAGGAAGGGAAGATGTAACATGTAGCAGTTATGATGAGCTCTAGGGGTCACCCGTGCTACATGCTGACACCTACAAATAAAAGCCAGACGGAATGAAAATTCATGGCAAATGCAACAATGAATGCAACACAAGATAAAAAAAAACACAGCACACACACCTGTGGTACCTCATGTAAGAAGTACAGCATGGATACATAGTAGGTGGGAGCCATATCCAATGGTAGATTTCCATTAGGTCATTTTTAGAAGTTGCCCGGCTCCTCATGCTGCATTGGTGGCCATGGTCGTTCAAACATTTGGTAGCTACTGCTGCACTGCTTTGGGATGTATCACTGTTGGGAAATGGGTTTCCAGCAATCTTGTTCCAGGTTGCTGTGTCTCTGAAAAAGTGGAGTCTCCTTACAGCCCTATTGAGGGAGATTTATCATTAGGCTCCATGGGACAGTTCTAGGTCTGTCTTTGGAGCTTTGCTGCCCATCAGATTCATTAAGGTGGCTTTGGCCCTTTATTAGATGCTCTTATAGTCTACTTGTGTCTGGGATTTTAATTTCTACAAGTCGCAAGTCATGAATCTGGCTTTGTGTGGCATTGAACTAGTAGAAGTTTGTTTATGCCAGAATAGTAAAGTTTCTATAGTACCGTGTTGCACTCTTCACTCTTAAGGAACCTCAAACAGTCCAGGACTGATCCAGAAATATAGTCCCACAGTTAAAATATATAGAAGATAAAAATGTTTTCTTATCTGACCGGAGCTCCAAATGTTGCAACTACTCCACTCTCCTTCAATGGGATGTTACACAAACTCTCCTCCTTTAGTGTTGCTCTTCTCTCACTTGATAGCATAAACTCAAGGATCCTCCGACTAGAATAGTTCACCATTCAGCCCCCAATGGCTGCAATTATTCCTCCTCCGTTTCCACCATTCACCACAGTGGACCACTGGAAGAAACATACACGAGAATCTCGTAGTACGCCTTGAAAGTTGGAATTTATTGGTATAAAATGAAACAATGAATAAAAATGTGCATATTAAAGCTTAACGCCAGCCTCGCATGTCCGCCCATGGCACGTGCACCCAGATGAAAGCTCCACCAGGTCTTATTTAACATAAGATTCCATTAGAAAAGTGTACCAGAATGCTAGTGCCAGTTATGATAAATTCGCTAGACCAAGGATGTTTCAGCCCGCCCTGCTTACCAGCTCTCCATACCAGAATTATAAAAAAATATTTTACTCATTTTTGTTCTCTCTCTCCTTAGGGAAGCCATTTGAAACCACCATGATCATGAATGCTGCGGTGGCAAATATAATTGTGGCAATTTTACTTGGGAAGCGAATGAACTACGGTGACCCTCAATTTAAGAGACTGCTAAGCCTGACAAATGAGAATATTAGACTTTTGGGGAGTCCAATGGTTGCGGTAATGTCACAGACAAAATGTTTTGTATACAGTATTTACTGGCAAAAACATTGAGGATAATTAACAATGAATTAGAGGGATTCTCAGATGTGTCTTGATATACTCATTAAAAGTTGTCAACAAGGGAAAAATTAATAGATAGGACAGGATAAAGGTTCCAAGATAATGGGGCACATTTACTTAGGTTCCGAACGGCGCACTTTTGTTGGGTTTCCCGAATATTTCTGATTTGCGCCGAATTGCCCCGGGATTTTGGCGCACACGAGCGGATTGTGGCGCATCGGCACTGGCTTTCATGCAACAGAAATCAGGGGGTGTTGCCGTCAGACAACCCGACGGATTCAGAAAAACGTGGAATTTAAAAAGCGATTTGTGTCGCAAGATCAAGCACTTACATGCACCAGGAAGAAGAAGGTGAACTCCGGCGGACCTCGGCACAGCAGCATCACCTGCTGGATATCGGGCGCACGATCTTAGTGAATGCCGGCAGACCCGAATCCTCGTCGGACAACGCGCCGCGGGATCGGGACTGGACCAGGCAAGTGAATGTGCCCCAACGTCGTTATCACAATACTAGAAAACTAGATTTTTAAAGGAGTTGCCCGATCCCTAAAAACAAAATGTATGTGGCTGGGAGGAGGCTGCTTAAAAAAAATTCCTTTATTTATATAGCGCACACAGATTAGGCAGTGGTACACAGAGCTAGCCACACTGGTTCATAGACATTCACTTACCGCTGCGGTCCCAAACGGTGTCCCACGGCTGTGACCCTGTTTGTTTACAGAGGCAAGGAAGTTGCATGGAGTTCAGTTTTTGCCAAGGTGGCCGGTCACGCTCACCTGCCCTATATTGCAGCGCATGATACAGTGTTAGGATATGGGGATGGGTGGTGTGCCCCTGTAAAACTCCACGGGACACCGGCATTATTTTTTTAAGCAGCCCCATCCCGGACAAATATTTTTTATTTTAGGTCATATACAAATGAAATAAGGAGTCACGGGGCAGTGAAGAATAATGCTTAGTCCATGTTCCATAGTCTAGATGGGCAAGAAAGTTCATCACAACCCTGTTCTGTGAAATGGGGCCAACATTGGGCCACACAGAACACAAGATGTAAAGTTTTTTAATAAAAAAAAAACTAATATAAAAACAAGTCTAGTATAATGTTTTCTCTTCTTTCCTTGAATTGGAGATTCATAATTCCTTTTAAATATTTTTCCAGCTTTATAACATATTCCCGTTCCTTGAGTTGTTTCCGGGTAGTCACAAAACAATCATAAAAAATATTGCAGAACTCTACGATTTTATAAATAGAACCTTTGTGGAACATCTGAAGAACTTGGATGAAAATGATCAACGAAGCTTAATTGACGTCTTTCTTGTCCGTCAAAAAGAGGTAGAGTAAGACTTTATGTTTTGTATCAATGACTTTATTGTCATGTTTTTAGAAAGTTTCTAATCTACATCTGTCGAAGCCGTAAATTTAGTTTTATTCTTTTTTAGTCTGAGAACATTTATTCTGGGACTGATCACAGCACAGGCTGGAGCTTAAGAGTATGTTTACACACAGATTTTGGCAAGGATTTTGGCACCCAAATTTCTCGAGTGTAATTTTACCCAAGCCTCTACCACAGATTAGTGGACAAATGCTCCAAGCACAGATGACTATATAACTTTATGGGAAACTCCCACCATGAGAGGAGTAGAAGGATTTTGCACCCAAATTTCTACTTTGAAAATTTGTACATAACAAAATCTGTCTTGTACTAGGTTTCACTTGATAACTCTGAAGTAAGCAGAATAAAGCAAAAGTGAAGTACATTGCCAAATGTCAAAAAAAATCACAAAGTGAGGACAAACAAACTAAGAAAAATCATCAGTGCTGGGTCAGAACCTAGAGAACAATGAAGTACCAAATCCATAGACAAGAGGGATAATCAGAAAGAGAAACCAAGGGTTTAGAATATACAAGAAATAAGCAGACAGAATACACGAAAGCTTTGTCAAGTGCAAACTAGAACTAGCAGTGAGGATTGATACCCAGGCCCTTTATGTGATGTCAGAATCCTGGTTCCAATGCTGATAGGATAAGCACTTTACACATCTCAATAAGTTAACTGAACCAGAAAGGAGACTACTGCATCTGGTGCAGAATTGATTTAAAACTGCTGAGATTTTTATAATGCATTCCCTTTTATTGATTTCATTTTCAGGAAGCAGAAAATTCCCATTCATATTTCCACCATGAGAATCTAACAAAACTTGTAAGAAACTTATTTTCAGCTGGAATGGAGACAACATCCACCACTCTGAACTGGGGACTCCTTTTTATGATAAAATATCCAAGTATCCAAGGTACAAATATGAGAGTAATCACATTGGGGCTAATTTACTAAGGGTTGCGCGCTGCACTTTTGTCGGACTGTGAAGCGTTTTCGAAGCTAAAACGGCTTGCACAGGTATTTTAGAAGTGTCTGCGCTGTTATTGTGTCGCATGCATCCCTTTTTTTGGTGCAGCTGCCCTGGCTACCATGTGACACAAATCAGGTGGCACGGTGCACGGCACGGTGCATTATAGACGGACAATGCACTTTCTGTGAAATCGGGTGACCCTGTAATTAAATGTGCCCCAATATATTAATACGTTATCAAATGTTTTGTTGGCTGGTGGAATGTATATTAATCATTGCCCTTTTTTATGGATGGAATGACTGTTTTGACTGGCTGCTCACAAGAGTGTTTGATCAGCCTGGGCAGCGGTTCATTGCATCGTCCGGATCATGTGATTGCCCCGGGTGATGTGTATGCCCCGCCCCCCTTCCGCGCGGTCGCACAAGCCACGGACCATGCGCCTTACGTCTTCCCTCCACCTCCTGTCCGTATCAGCTGGCGAAGGTGTGTATCTTTTGTTTCATTGTTCGGCTTCCATGATTTAATCCCCTTGCGTTCGCTACAGTACCACCCCTTGACAAAGTCCTCTGTGGGCGAAACACGTGTCTGGGAGGTGCTGGGCAGCTCTCCCTCCATGCGCCTCATTATGTCCTATCTTTATGGTATATACTGGGGCAGATTTACTTACCCGGTCCATTCGCGATCCAGCGGCGTGTTCTCTGCGGTGCATTCGGGTCCAGCCGGGATTCATCAAGGTAGTTCCTCCGACGTCCACCAGGTGGCGCTGAAAAGCATCGGAACGCACTGGAAATCACCGAGCCGGACCAAGTGAAGGTAAGCACGTCCCGAGCGACAATTTTTTTTTAAATGCAGCGGTTTTTCCGAATCCGTCGGGTTTTCGTCCGGCCACGCCCCCCGATTTCCCGTTGCGTGCATGCCGGCGCCGATGCGCCACAATCCGATCGCGTGCGCCAAAATCCCAGGGCAATTCAGGGGAAATCGGTGCAAATCGGAAATATTCGGGTAACACGTCGGAAAAACGCGAATCGGGCCCTTAGTAAATGACCCCCACTGTGATTTGTCTCCTTGCTCTGTAATTACCCTCTTTGATTTGCTTAGGATGTATTGCATTTTAGGCTCTGCACTATGCACTTTATGATATTTTGTACTACTTTGCCTAATGTCCATTATATATGTTTGCTGCCCAGCACCTTTTTGGCTTTGCCATGTAACCACCCATATTTGTGTGATGTTCTATTTTTAAGCATAATTAATAAACGTATATTTTTTAGTAACGTGTGCTCACTATATTTCTGTTTTTGGCAATGTTTGTTTTCTTAGTGTAACAGCTTTACATTTTCAGTGTCCTGTCCTACTCGAGCAACTTTGCTGGTAGTTACATTACTTCTTATGGTTAATTTTTCTTTCAAATAGGATTTCCTTCCTCTATATAGATAACATGGACACAAAAAAATCTTTAGTCTAAAAAAAAGTCTACAATGCCTTCCGACACATTTATGAAGGCTTTTGGACAACTTTTTGGTTTGAAAAAAATGGGTGTGGCTATATGTCAGTGCATCAAAAAATGGTTCACCAGCTAAAAGCAGTTCTAAAAGTAGGACTTGACAGTCCAGATTCTTTATCACAATGATGAATCTGGTGCAAACTAGCGGTGACCAGCTCTGCAAAGTCCAGGCCTGAGATACATTAATGAATTTCCTCCAATGTATTTAAAGGGAACCTACCACCACAAATCTACCTATAAAGGTAGATCGGGTGGTAGGTGGATCAATGGGACGTGAGGATAGCCCTTTTAAGGGCTAATCCACACGTCCCCGCACTTTTTTACTAACTTTTATCAAACTTTTATGCTAATTTTATTAAGCGGCTACTGGGGCGTGGAGTAGCCGCATCTGAGGTTACACAAGGCGGCTACTCCACGCCCCGGTAGCCTCTTTTCTCCTGCTACTCACCATTTTCGGCATGCAGTTGCTCGTAGCTGTGCACCCTCTTCCGACGATCCTGCAGTCTGCGCATGCGCAGAACAGCAGGCCCGCGCCTGTGCAGCCCCGGCTTCGGAGCAGTGACCACGCCGAAGATGGTGAGTAGGAGTAGCCGCATAATAAAATTAGCATAAAAGTTTGATAAAAGTTACTAAAAAAGTGCGGGGACGTAAGTATTAGCCCTTAAAAGGGCTATCCTCACATCCCATTCATCCACCTACCACCCAATCTACCTTTATAGGAAGATTTGTGGTGGTAGGTCCCCTTTAATGTTTGGTGCATGCCTTTTTCTCCATAATACCCCCCTTTTTTATACTAGCAGTAAAATCGTAACTTAAAAAGGCGGCTTATGTATATTAGATGGGTCTATTAAGAAAGAAATCTTGTACAGTGAATTACCAAGATACTCACATTAATGCTGAAGTTTTTAAAATTTTATTTAGAAAAGGTCCAGGAAGAGATTTCAAGAGTCATTGGATCAGCGCAGCCCATGTACAGCCACCGAGTACAAATGCCTTACACAAATGCCGTCATACATGAGATCCAGAGGTTCGCCGACATTATCCCTCTTAATTTAGGTCATGAAACAACCAAAGATGTCACCTTCAAAGGATATTTTATTCCAAAAGTAAGTAAAATGGTGAAACTGTGCAGATATTTGCTCATAGTGTAGATAACATCAGTACACTGATGTTAATTCGGTTACTTACAAGGTGAGAGAGGCTGTGACATCATCTATTGTCAGTAATGATGTAATGATGGGTCAGTGTTATCTATATAGAGGTCGTTGTACAGGAAGGAGGAGAGATAAGCTGTGACATCATCTATTGTCACTAGTGATGTAATGATGGGTCAGTGTTCTCTATATAGAGGTCATTGTACAGGGAGGAGGAGATAAGCTGTGACATCATCTATTGTCAGTAGTGATGTACTGATGGGTCAGTATTATCTATATAGAGGTCATTGTACAGGGAGGAGGAGGAGATAAGCTGTGACATCATCTATTGTCAGTAGTGATGTAATGATGGGCCAGTGTTATCTATATAGAGGTCATTGTACAGGGAGGAGGAGTAGATGAGCTGTGACATCATCTATTGTCAGTAGTGATGTAATGGTGGGTCAGTGTTATCTATAGAGAGGTCATTGTACAGGGAGGGGGGAGGAGATAAGCTGTGACATCATCTATTGTCAGTAGTGATGTAATGATGGGTCAGTGTTATCTATAGAGAGGTCATTGTACAGGGAGGGGGGAGGAGATAAGCTGTGACATCATCTATTGTCAGTAGTGATGTAATGATGGGTCAGTGTTATCTATATAGAGGTCATTGTACAGGGAGGGGGAGGAGATAAGCTGTGACATCATCTATTGTCAGTAGTGATGTAATGATTGGTCAGTGTTATCTATATAGAGGTCATTGTACAGGGAGGGGGAGGAGATAAGCTGTGACATCATCTATTGTCAGTGGTGATGTAATGATTGGTCAGTTTTATCTATATAGAGGTCATTGTACAGAAGGAGGGGGGTTGATACTACAGTCCCTTATGTATAGTGTCCCTGAATAGCAAAACTATGCTTCTAAATAATATATAGTCCTCACCACTGACCACACTGTACTTCTTGTATAACACAACTCTCCATGTTGTGCCCCTTCATATATCTAATATAGCTCTTACACCACAACCAACCCTTCTGGGTCTTCACTTATATTATATATCCACTAACACTGCAACTGTCTACACTGTGCCCCACGGTATATATCACATATACTCCTCTTACCACAACTGACCACACTGTATCCTCACATTATACCAATAATAGACTATGGCCCTCTCAATATTTGATCATTATATACTGTAAACTATATTCAACATATACAGCTGTCTTCTTTGTTGGGACCAAAAAGCTTTTTACAATATTATAAAATATATTTTATTTTTTACCACAGGGCACCTATATAATCCCATTACTGACCTCAGTGTTGAGAGACAAGACACAGTTTGAGAAACCTGATGAATTTTATCCTTCGCATTTTCTTGACTTCAAAGGAGATTTTCAAAAGAAAGAAGCCTTCATGCCATTCTCTGCAGGTAAGTATAACCTACACACTATGGCATTTGGTAATGTGCAATATTCAACGTAATACAATTATGTGGTTGTCCCATTTTCTGATATAATAATGCAACATAGTGTCCCTAACTTCCAGTAGAATGTTGGCAAACCATTATAAAGGGTCAGACTGGTCCTCTCTTATCCCACCATTTGGTCATTTTGGTTATATGCGTATTAGTATAATACTAGTTTAAGCACAAAAAAATGTGCTGAAAACCCAAACTCAGCTTATACTCGACTAAAAAAAATATAGGTTTTACCAGGTTTTTTGGTAAAATTAGGGGCCTTCGGCTTATACTTGGGTCGGCTTATACTAGAGTACATACGGTACATAATATTCTCTCTAAGATAATATGACCAGCAAGATTCTCGGCATGATGTTACACACCAAGGCACAAAAGAGGTCAGTTCCCTGATCCAACAGAGTCGCTTTGTTGTACGAGTTTAATAGATCCATAAAGCTGTTCTTAGACATTGCAGTCACATGGTCATTGGAGCCTCCTTGTCTGCATAAATATACATTTCCTATTCCACAGAATTTAGATTAAAGAATCACGTGGCGATTTTTGGCCTAGTAAATAGGAGTGAATTAAATTATCTGTCTGTACTGGTATGTCACTGCTGGTTAGGGGTCTCATAATAAACCCTTAACAATATTGATATTGGGCCGTTTGCTCCAATGGCGCAAGGAACTCCAGACTGACACCTGTGTCCTCTACCAAAACATGCACCACTGCCTAAAATAGTTATCCTGCTTCTTAAGAGTTTTGATTCTTATTGGAATTTATCAATACATTATTTTTACTCCAGCTTTTTTTATTTTCCATTTTAGGTCGTAGAGCTTGTGCCGGGGAAACACTTGCAAGAATGGAGCTTTTCATATTTTTTACAACCCTTCTACAGAATTTTTCCTTCCATTTCCCACCAAGGGAAACTGAATTTGATTTCTCACCTGCCGGTGGACTTACAAATGCACCGAGACCTCATATGATTTGTGCTGTGCCCCGTAATTGAAATAATTAATTACACTATACCCGCTACATAATATCTCCAATAAAAATATGATATGCCAGAAGATAAAAATATTACAATGTTAAGTTGTGATAGAATGTCATTAATCCTAGATTCTGATCTGTGGTTTTTCATTTAGTTTGAGTTAAATTTGTTAAAATTGTTTATTTCTGTGAATTATTTTGATTAAATAAAAAAATGTAAAGTAAATCAACCAAATGGATTTAACGTTTTTAACCTAAGCATACCTAATTGCTGGTGTGTGCCTTCTCAAACAGGTTCCCTTCTTCATTTAGCTATTAGTGGCTTATTGTTTGTGAAAAAGATACTGTCACTTGATCTTTGACAGAGGAAGGGAGGGAAAAGACGGAAATAAACAGAGAAGAAATTGGGAATAATAAGCAGACGATAGAACCAGAAAGGGATTCTGTGACATACATAGGAGCTCCTGAGGCTCATTTGATTATCTGTAAAAGTTCATTTTCACAAAAAAATAAGTATACCAGCTAAATAAAGAACGGATCCTGTTTAAGGGGGCACAAACCTGCATGTAAGTATGCTTGGGTTAAAACCACTAAATTGATGTGGTTGGTTTCCTTTAACACAATGGGGCAGATTTACTGCGTTCTCTGCGCTGGATTCGGGTCCGGACGGGATTTATGATGGTAGTTCCTCCGCTGCGCTGAAAAGCATCTGAACGCACTTCAATACACCAAGCTGGACCAAGTGAAGGTAAGCTCGTCCCAAGCGACACATTTTCGTTTTTTAAATGCGACGGTTTTTCCGAATACATCGGGTTTTCGTTCGGCCATGCCCCCAATTTCCGTTGCGCGCATGCCGGCGCCAATGCGCCACAATCCGATCGCGTGTGCCAAAATCCAGGGGCAATTCAGGTACAATCGGCGCAAATCGGAAATATTCGGGTAACACGTCGGAAAAACGTGAATCGGGCCCTTAGTAAATGACCCCCAATGGGGCAGATTTACTTACCGGGTCCCGTCGCGATTCCGTGGTATGTTGTCCGACGAGGATTCGGGTCCGACGCGATTCACTAACATCGTGCGTCTGAGTTCCTGCATGTGTCGCTGCTGCATGTGTCCGCCGAGTTCACCTGCTTCTTCCTGGTGCATGTGAGTGCTTGATCTTGTGGCACAAATCCTTTTTGAAAATTCTGTGTTTGTCCGAATCCACCGGGTTGTCTGACGGCCCGCCCCCCGATTTCTTTTCACGTGCAAGCCGGCGCCGATGCGCCACATTCCGATCGTGTGTGCCAAAATCCCGGGGCAATTCGGTGCAAAACGGAAATATTCGGGAAACCCAACGAAAGTTCGGCGTTCGGACCCTTAGTAAATGAACCCCAATATTACAACATGATAACCAAAGCTCTGTAATGCTCCGATTCACAACCTTACTGGCAGTGAAATTTTATGTGTGCTGAGGTCACCGTGTTTGGCTAAAGTGGTCACCAGGCCCAAACAAGAGGTAAAATGATGCCAACATGAAGTATTGGCAACAGAGGACCTTAGTCCGGTGAGGTTTTTTATTCTATTATACTCACCTACAGAAAATGAGTTGTCCTAAAATATGTTAATGTTTTTCTTTTTTTTATTTCTTGAAGCAACTGGGAAAACTGAGCTGTTGCTTTTTATTTAGCCAGCAGAAGAGACTTGTGGTTCTGCAGCTTTATGCTTACAGGAGTCTCCTGCAGAGTGTTGTGGAGGTAGAGGGATTTCACCACTTCCACAGTCATCTCTATGATATGGCAAAGGTTTATGTGTCTAGACCAGTGGTGGCGAACCTAAATCCGGCGCTTAGTCCGAATCAGTTGGGTTGTCCGTTGGCCACGCCCCCCGATTTGTGTCACGTGCAAGCCAAAATCCGATCGCGTGCGCCAAAAACACCACTTAAATGCGGCGCAAATCCGAAATAGTCGGGAAACCCGACAAAAATGCGCCGTGCGGACCCTTAGTATATGTGCCCCAATAGGCCAATGCATAAAGCCACTTTGACCAGACTTATGGAATGATAAACCACCTTCAGACACATTCATGAAGGCTTAGACCAGTTTTTCCCCTCTTTTATGACTTGTCTGACAAAGGAAAGCGACGATCTGAAAAGGGGCAAGGTCGGCAGAGAAGGGGGTGTGATTGGGAGTAAAATAGTATATATGCAGCAAAAATAAAGGAGGGTGAACCACATTGTAGCTCACAGTTTGACACCAGCTAGAAGAAGGTCTGTATGTGGAATTCAACAGTAATAACCTGCGACGGACTCATCATCACAATGATGAATCTGTTACAGATAGAGACTAGTGATGTCCAACTCTCCTTTAAATTTCCTTTAAACTGGCTGCTGCACTATTCATTAGAGGTCACAAGTGAGGGCAGAGTACACTAGCTACAGTTTTCGGCAAACAACATTTTTTTTTTACTGCACACACATAGAAGAAGCTGAAAGACAGGTTCTACAGGGGTTGGAGGTAAAAAGTAAAAATGTACAGCTGTCTCCATTTGGGAAACACAATGGGGGGAGTCTTACTATTTCTGGCGCAAGAACGACTATCGGCATTGGAGATCAGTCTCTGGAAAGCACAGCCCAATTAAAGTGGCGCACGGCTGTTAGTAATTAATGGGTAGATGGTAATAATGAGTCGCGCACCATAAAAATGCCGACATCAATAAGATGTGCACCAAAATCTTACATGGACCTCAACTCAATTTTACTCTCTGACCAATTTTTTCCCTGGTCTATTGTGCGCCAAATTTTGCGCCAAAAAACGCTGACAAAATACACATAAATGTGACAGATAATGTGGAAAAGTTAGTCCACACCCACAAGCGCCAATAAAACCTGGAGGAGTCGGGATAGTCGGAAACATTTGTTCTTTCTGGTGCAAACTCATTTTAAATGATCCGCAACTATTCTGCGCCAAAAAATGTAAAATCCCGGGATTTTTTGGTGCAGATACAATAACACATGGCTCAAATTTATTAAAGTGTTTGCGCCAGTGAAAAGAACACTGTTTGCACATGTATTTAAGAAGTGTCCGCCACACATTTGTGTGTTTTCAACACGTTTATCATGCAGTGTCCAACAGAATTGTGTTGCATGCCCTAAGTTAAAGGTGCACCCAAAAAAAGTTGGTGCACTCTACCAGAGCAGTGCAGGGAGCGTCAGATTCATGAAGCAGTTTGCACTATTTATGATTGATATGAGCCATTATGTGTTTTGCACTATAAAAAAATATGTATACGATGGACTATTATGTATTTCATTTTATAACTGATAAGCCTATTTTAATAATATCCTATTTATGCTATGCTTAAAGGGGTTTTCCAATTAAAGAAAATTCTCAAATTTCAATCCTCTAGTGATGTTAACACAATAAAGATCATTTTAAACCCTTTACTTTACGATTTGACTCATTTTTATAGCTGTTTTAGCTCCTATCACTCAGTGATGGTCAGTGATGGTCGGTGTAATATTCCAGAGTGTGAGCAGACATATTGGAGCACATTACTTACCTGTCTGTCGAAGTGTATTGTCTGACAAGAATGCACTGTGCCATGATTCACTAAGATCGTGCGCCCGATATCCCGCATGTGTCGCTTTCCCGCTCAGTTCCGCCGGAGTTTACCTTCTTCTTCCTGGTGCATGTAAGTGCATTGTCTTGCAACACAATTTGAATATTAAATCCCGCGCTCAGTCCACATCAGTCGGATCGTCCGATGGCACGCCCTCCAATTTCCGTCGCAAAATCTGATTGAGTGTGACACCATCCCAGTGCAAATACCTGTCACAGCCATGTAAAACCCAAAGATGTCGGAAAGTCTGACGAAAGTTTGCTCCATTATGATCCATCTAGTTCTATGAGCTGACAATGTGGTTACGTTATCAGGTTACAGGTTTATATACACTTTCATTTAGCTTCTGAACATTCACTAGTATCTGACACATAGAAAGAGAGATGAGACAGATCAGAGATGATGAGATCCATGAAATGCCTATTACACACTATGACGCTCTCCTATATCTCTGTTATTCCACAACATACTACATCTGCTGTGCCTTCCTCCCCCTCCCCAGATAAAGAACTTATCTGTCTGTAGCTTTACACTCCGTACTCTGTGGCCGTCAGGAAGTAAGTGTCTGTGTATCAGTGTGCATCAGTGAGTGAGCTCAGTCCTGGACTGCAGGGGGCAGGGCTAGAGTGCAGAGAGCTCCACGGCCATCAGACAGTAAGGCAAAATGTCATCCCCAACTAGAGATGAGCGAGCACTAAAATGCTCGGGTGCTCGTTATTCGATACGAACATTTCCCGATGCTCGAGTGCTCGTATCGAATAACGAACCCCATTGAAGTCAATGGGAGACTCAAGCATTTTTTCACTGAAAGAAAACATAAAAAGAACAGTGCAGAATAACACATTACAGATGTTTACAGATGTTTTCCTTGTAAGAACACATTGAAATAACACTATTCTTCACTTTGCAGGTGTGCGCGCGTGTCTTCCGCTAAGTTATGAGATGTGCACGAACATCTGGAATGTGAAGAATAGTGTTATTTCAATGTGTTCTGCACTTAAATGGTCCTGTGTTCACTGTTCTATTCTTCACATTGCAGGTGTTCGCGTGTGTCTTCCGGTTCGGAGATGTGCGTGCACATCTGCAAAGTGAAGAATAGAATAAAAACAGTGAAAACAGTGAACACAGGACCATTGAAGTGCAGGACACATTGAAAGAACAATATTCTTCACATTCCAGATGTTCCGAACATCTCCTAACTTAGCGGGAGACACGCGCGAACACCTGCAAAGTGAAGAATAGTGTTATTTCATTGTGTTCTTACAAGTAAAACATCTGTAATGTGTTATTCTGCACTGTAAACACTGTTTTTCACTGTCTTTTATTAATTTAATGCTCGATCTCGAGCCGGCGAGATACTCATCCGAGCAATGAGCCGGTCAGAGTATGGCCGGTCCGAGTATGCTAATACTAGACCGAGCAGTATACTCGGACGAGTATACTCGCTCATCTGTATCCCCAACCCTAAGTCAGAAGTTATAGGGTCGTGTCTAGGGGCAACTGAAATTGTGTACAGCAGGACTGATAGAGACAGGTTGGCCTTATATCTGTGAAATGCTGCATTTTTATAACAGTGAATTAGAGAATGTGTTATTGTGCTATCCTGAGTAAATTTAAGAAAATTTTTTTTGTGGGAGGAATACCCCTTTACATTTTATCATTATACAGTATATATATATATATCATAGGAAAATACCCTATTCTGTGCTACTCAGGATGGGAAGGTGAGGATTGCTACATGGCTATTGTTCCGTTTGTTTTGAGAGGGAGAATCACTACTGCAATTTGTTTTAAAATTATTAAATAAGAGGTGCAAAATATCTAAAAGGCAAGTAAAACAATTGTTTTGCATTAACTACAATTGTTACTGTATCATGTTGAAGTTTTCAAGATAATAAAATAGATTGAATCTAGGAAAATCTATAATCATCAACGCCAGCGAGTAATACTGGTCCCCTAGGTCAGAACAATCATTAATGATTAAAGTGCATCTGTCATTTTTGTTGTATTTTGCTACTGTCCAGGTTCGGGTGAGGTGCGGTTGATTGGGAGAAATTTGAAAATATTATTTTATTTATAAATTATGGGCCACATTTATCACTTTTGTGCGCCTAAGTGTAGTAGTTGCGCCTAAATTCGGGCGCACTGTTTTGCCAGAATTATCACAAGCTACAACCATCTGTGATAAGTATATTTCCTGCCTCTTATTAATCACTTTACTTTAACACAGTTTAGGCGCAGTTTAGGCGCAATGTTAGATTCGGACACTTACATGTGATCCTCCTACAAGCTCCTCTCTGCTTCTCCCACAGCCCAGAATGAAGATAACACTCACAGCAGCACCCAGGTGTGTGACACCCTGCACCCAGTGACCTCCTCAGCAGGGGCTTCTCCTGGAGGGGATCTCCCAGTGCTGGTCTCCTGCTGCACCCCTGTAATTCTGCACAATATCCCCCTCAGACACACTGGTGATACTGTGCAGAATTACATGGGGGACACTTGTCTGTAGTATCTGCAACATTCTGAAAACTTCTCTCCTCTCTTGCTGTGAGCTCAGCGTTTTGCAGAATATTTTGTAAATAGAAGGTGATGAACTGTAAATAGAGTCTGCAGCTCCTGTCTGTAATGTATCTAATGTATCTATTATATGTTCCAGTGTCTGTAATGTATCTAATGTATCTATTATCTGTTCTAGTGTCTGTAATGTATCTAATGTCTGTATTATCTCTACTAGTGTCTGCAGTGTATGTAATGTCTGTATTATATGTTCTAGTGCAGTGATGGCGAACCTTTTACAGACAGAGTGCCCAAACTACATCCAAAATATAGTTGACAGAAGGAAGGCAAATTCAAACTATCATTGTAGCTTCTTTCCAGGGTCACTTTGTACATGAAGAAATGGTGGGTCCAGCAAGATGACCTCCAAAGATAATGCAGTTCTATCAACACCTTCTTACTTTCCACGCAGTTCCAAACAGCCAATAAAGTGTCACTTTAAAATAGCGCTGAGAGCAGCATCTCTTAAGTTCAGTGTTTGGTGAACTCCGTCCTTGGACAATGGCCTGAGTGCCAGCAAAAAGGGCTCCGAGTGCCACCTCTGGCACCCGTGCCATAGGTTCGCCACCACTGTTCTAGTGTCTGCAGAGTATCTCATGTCTGTATTATATGTTCTAGTGTCTGCAGAGTATCTCATGTCTGTATGATCTGTACTAGCGTCTGGCTGAGCTTTGCTGCTAGAAATGAGCTCTTCTGCAAAGGGGCTCAGTGCTTTCTTCTCAGATAACGCCACCTTCGGGCTGGAGTGTTTTTGCGCCCGTTTGTGCGCCTAATTGCAAAAGTCGCACGTGATGAATATCATTAGGCGCAGCAAAACATCTGGAATTGAACAATAGATGAGGGAAAGGTGGTTATTTTAGCTGCGTGGCTAATTTGACGTTTAATCGCAAAACGGGCGCAAAAACGGTGCGCCTAAACGAAAAGGCGCAAAAACAACAGAAAAAACAAGTGATAAATGTGGCCCTATATTTTATAAAAAGTGTCACCATAGAAAGGCGTGGTTATAATAATCCTTCTATAATAATCCTTCAAGTGCACTGCGGATGTGTCCTCACACTGCTGTGCTGTTAGTTCTGTTCATTAATCTTCTCCACAGTCCATCCCATGTGCTCTGTGTACACGCCGCAGCAGACCTCTAGTTACAACAGGCACTCAGAGCAGAAGGGAGGAACTATAGAATAGTTTAATGGAAAGAGCTAAGAGCACAGCAGTGTGAGGACAGCATTTCTCCCAGAGCTATAACCCTGGAATATAAATCTGTATTTCACTGTCCAAACTCAACACTGAACACATTGGGGAAGATTTGCCTACCCGGCCCATTCGCGATCCAGCTGCGCGTTCTCTGCGGTGGATTCGGGTCCGGCCGGGATTCACTAAGGTAGTTCCTCCTATGTCCACCAGGTGGCGCTGCTGCGCTGAACTCTGCCGAGGCCCACCAGAATGCACTGAAGTTCACCGACCTATACCTAGTGAAGGTAAGCGCGAGTCCCGCGACCCTTTCATTCGGCCACGCCCCCGATTTCCATTGCGTGCATGCCAGCGTCGATGCTCCACAATCCGATAGCGTGCTCCAAAATCCCAGGGCAATACAGGGAAAATCGGTGCAAATCGGAAATATTCGGGTAACACGTCGGGAAACCGCGAATCGGGCCCTTAGTAAATGACCCCCAATCTCTAAGGCCCATTCCACACTTGCGAGTGTGATGCAATGAACTCGCATCACACTCGCAACGCATGCAGCCGGGAACGCACGGCCCTAACGCTGCACCGCGGGAGTGAACTGACATGTTCATCGCATCACACTCGCAAGTGTGGAACGGGCCTAAAAAAATGCTTGATTAAAACCGTAGCGGAAGCATCAAAGTACCCAAAACCCTTCTCTTTTCACTGTTTGTGTTCCACAAAATATTGGAGTATGAGCCATTCTCCAATATTATATGAAATGATGAAAACTATAGTTCCTTACACAAAAAAGTATCCTTCACACAGCTCAAAACTTTAAAATGTTAAACAATTTTGGGTACTTGGTATGGAAAAAATGGGGTTGTATATACAAACACTACAAAGCAAAAAGATGAGAGGAGCAAATATTTTATTGGGTGGGTAATACATTTCAACATCAAATCAGCATCTTCATCAAATCTTGCGTTTTTTTAATGAACTGCTTAAAAAACGGTCCAAAAACGGGTTCAAAGAGCCACGTGTGCCGCCGGCCTCAAGCTTGCACCCCATGACTGTGTTTGATGTGTCAAACTCACATCATGTGCTTTCTAGAATGTCCAGCCCGAATGCTCAGGAACCAGAACTGAACTCAGTTGAGTTTCGATTGCCGAGCGTCCAGCCTGGACGTTCCATCCAGCACTTAATGCAAGTTTGATGTGAGTTGGAATCAAACCCACTCTTGGGAAATAGGCCTTGGAGCACTAAGCTATCCTCCCTCATGACTAATATGTATTTCATACTTTAGCAGGTTAATATGAAATATGAGTAGTAAACTCTGGGAGTCTATGTTTTACTTTGTTCTTGTAGATACATTTGTACCTTCATACGTTCTGGACATTGCATTCCCATACCATACCGACTGGTTTGACAAGTTCTCGCATACCTGTCACACTATGTCGACATGTCTGTAATTACTGTATACAGGGTCTACAGCTGATATTACATGACTTTCACAACACTTTTCTTCTTATATCCAGCATATCGCGTGTTAATCGGATTATATGGCCGTGACTACAGGATTGAAAAGATTAATATGCAGATTGTTTATAATACTATGATCCAGATTTAATAGCAATGCCTGTTTGCTTTGCTTGTAAAAAATTGGACCCCACAAATCGGATTGTTCTCTCCAATCCTGTGGATGTGTGCAAACAATCGAATTTAGGACAATCCGTAATAGCAATACGAAGAGACAAACTTTTTGGGGCATGTTCATCAGGACCTCTGAGCCTCATCAGCGACGTGAAAAGTTGAAAAGTTGCCCTCTGCGTTTATTTCTACGCCAGGCGTCGAATAAACGCTGCGCGGCAGCCTCCCCGATACATCAAGAGGCGGAAGCCTCCCGATGTATTCCGCTGCAAAAATCCAACGAGCGGCAGCGTATGATAAATATCCTCCAAAAATAATAATACAGGTAATTGACAGCAGTGGGGGTCGAGGTGGAGGCAGCAACATAATTGTATTCTCCACTTGGGGACTGGAGTATATTTGGAACAAATATGTGAATGCACAATAATGTAAAGTATGGAGAACAATGGAACAACTCCAACAGAGGTCAAAAATATGATTGGATGAATGTAAAATTCGATGGAGACCTCGATGGAGACCTTCGACAACAGTCCCCAAATTTTCGACCCAAAATATACACATAAACAGAATTTTATGCTAACATAAAAAATTTTTTTTTTTTAAATGTTTTTTATATTGGCATAAAAATTTGCGTTTGTGTGTAAATATGTGAATCCGCCTCCTAATAAGGTAAAAACCAAACAAATCAAGGAGAAAAGAGGCAAATTGGGGGACAGTTATCGCTTGGTTTTTTTCATGTGTTGATGTGTTTTTGTGCAATTTAGGGGCATTTTGGATTTTGCAGGGTTTTTTTTTCCCCCACATTAAAATAGTTAGCTTTTTTTATACCTCAATTTTCAGGGAAAAAAAACATGCGAAATTAAAAAACGCAAATCAAGGATGATAAGACCATTTACAAAACCCAAAGATTAAACATACAGAAAAGATAAATTAGCTGAGGACAGACCAAGAAAAAGAAAGACAACTTGTAACATAATCATTATACATGATTCCGATTTAATCAGCAAAACACCAGACGGACAAAAATTATTTTAAATAATGGACCCGAAATTAGAGAAAATACAGCACTGGATGGAGAGCTCACACGTATATATGATATAGATTTTTTTTTGTTACTTCTTGTCACCTGTGAACATGTTAATATATCACTGAGGCACAGGTGGAGCGTGAGAGCCAGAGCTGCATTCATCTGCCAGACCTCAGTCCTCCCTCAGCTCTGCTCACAGCAATGGATTTCCACATCTACTTAGCTCCTTACTTTGTGGTGGTTTTTACTCTTTTATATCTTCTGAAAAGTCGGCAAAACAAAAGAGCAGATTCTCCTCCTGGACCCAGACCTTGGCCAGTGATTGGGAATTTACATGTACTGAATTTGAAGAAACCCCAGCAGACCTATCTAGAGGTAAGTAGGTGTTGCTGGTGTCTAAGACTCTGTTCACATTGCAACTGTTTGTGTGTAGTTCATATAAAAGCTGGGAAAGCTTTCACCATAAACCTAGCTCCTCTCCTCATTAGGCAAGTCATAAAAAAGTGCCCACCCTATGCTATTATATTATATCATGTTATTATATTACTTTGGGTGCGTTTACACGAAGCGTTTACATTGAAAGGGGAGGGGAGATTTTCATATTGCGTTGTGCTAATATTCCATTTAAAGGGGTTTTCCCACAAAGACAAGCTTCTTAAATGTATTCAGAATAACAAAATAACACAATGGGGCTCATTCATTAAGGGTCGAAAATATTTCCGATTTCCGTGTTGTGTTGCAATCTGACGGATTCGGACTATGCACGGAATTTAACAAAGCAATATGTGTTGCAAGCCATGCACTTACATGCACCGGGTGGAAGATGGTGAACTCCATCGGACCGCAGCGGGAAAGCGACAGATGCAGGAACTCGGGCGCAGGATCTTCTTGAATCGCGGCAGATGTGGATTCCAGCGGACAACGCACCTTGGGGATCGCACAGGGACCAGGTAAGTAAATGTTCCCCATTCTCTAATTCACTGTAATTAACAAAATTACAGCATTTCATATAGATATAAGTAGAGATGAGCGAGCACTAAAATGCTCGGGTACTCGTTATTCGAGACGAACTTTTCCCGATGCTCGAGTGCTCGTTTCGAGTAACGAGCCCCATTGAAGTCAATGGGAGACTCGAGCATTTTTCAAGGGGACCAAGGCTCTGCACAGGGAAGCTTGGCCAAACACCTGGGAACCTCAGAAAAGGATGGAAACACCACGGAAATGGACAGGAAACAGCAGGGGCAGCATGCATGGATGCCTCTGAGGCTGCTTAAATGCACCATTATGCCAAAATTATGGCCAACAGCATGGCCATGACAGAGTGACAGAATGAAGCTAGATAGCATCTAAAGCATCCAATAATTGACCCTGACACTATAGGGGACGGCATGCAGAGGCAGCGGAAGGCTAGAGAGTGGCATGGCGACATACCCTAAATGGACTCAGGCTTCAAACCAAAGGGTAGCAGAGAGGAACCAAAGGAGGTGAGCAAGAAGCGCTCAAATAATATTGGTACATGATAAAAGTTTGCCAGTATATTTTGTGGATTACACAGCAGGGTGGCGACAAAGTTAACATGGAAGCCATGAAAACAATCCAAAATTCTGCCTGACACAGCTCGTTTGATAAGGGGACGATGTATGGAGGCAGTGAACTAGTAGTAGATTAAAGGTGCTGCAGTTAAAACTATGTTAGTTGGTTCTTGGCATGGAGCTGGCGCTCCGCTGCCAGGCGAGCTTTCGCCAATCCAAGCCCCTGTCTCTAGGCTACTCCCCAAACAGCACTTCTAAGAACCTTTCGGATAAGATCAAGTGTAGTAGCGTTCTTATAAGTTTGGGATATGGCGGGTGAGGGGAATGTACACATCTGCGCAAGAAGCGCTGAAATAATATCCGTAAATGAAAAAAGTTTTCCAGTATATTTTGTGGCTTACACAGCAGGGTGGCGACAAAGTTAACAAGTTTGATGTGGAATGCCCTGCAATAGCTCTTGGGCGGTGTGCCTTTTATCACCTAGGCTCAGCAGTTTGAGCACCGCCTGCTGTCGCTTAGCAACGGCACTGCTGCTGTGCCTAGAGCTACCGACTGATGGCGCCATGCCCACGGATGGTAATTCGGAGGAGGAGGAGGTGGAGGAGGGGTGGGAGGATTTGGAGGTATAGTAGGCCTTTGAGACCTGGACCGAGGTAGGCCCCGCAATCCTCTGCGTCGGCAGTATATGACCAGCCCCAGGGTCAGACTCGGTCCCAGCCTGCACCAAGTTAAGTGTAGTAGCGTTCTTATAAGTTTGGGATATGGCGGGTGAGGGGAATGTAAACAGATGCGCAAGAAGCGCATGATGCGCATGGAGCTGGCGCTCCGCTGCCAGGCGAGCTTTCGCCAATCCAAGCCCCTGTCTCTAGGCTACTCCCCAAACAGCACTTCTAAGAACCTTCTGTATAAGATCAAGTGTAGTAGCGTTCTTATAAGTTTAGGATATGGCGGGTGAGGGGAATGTAAACAGATGCGCAAGAAGCGCTGAAATAATATCCGTAAATGGTAAAAGTTTGCCAGTGTATTTTGTGGATAACACAGCAGGGTGGCGACAAAGTTAACAACTTTGATGTGGAATCCATGAAAACAACCCAAATTTCGGCCTGACAAACCTCGTTTGATAAAGGGACGATGTATGGAGGCAGCTATATGGACGACTTTTGGAGGTAGCAATGGAGACAACGTGTGGAGGCTGCTATGGAGACAATTCAATTTGGATAGTGCCTGTATGTGGCAGTCCAAAAAATTTTTCAAACCAGAGGAGCAGGTAGGTGGCCCTCCAGAAAAATGGAATAGATTGAGTGCCTGTATGTGGCAGTCCAAAAAAGTTTTTAAACCAGAGGAGCAGGTAGGTGGCCCTCCAGAAAAATGGAATAGATTGAGTGCCTGTATGTGGCAGTCCCAAAAAATTGTTTAAAACAGAGGACCGGAAAGGTGGCCCTCCAGAAAAATTAAATGCATAAAGTACTATACCTAGAGCCAGTGGGCCCTGTCAAAAAACAGCCAGTTTCCTCTTCTTTACTGTAGAAAGAGGAGGAGAAGGAGGAAAATGAGGAGGAGGAGGAGTGGATAAATTATTCAGGTTGAGCTTCCTTCACCTGCTGGAGATTTGAAATTAGGAGAAATCCATGCTTTATTCATCTTGATAAGCGTCAGCCTGTCAGCGCTGTCAGTCGACAGGCGTGTACGCTTATCGGTGATGATGCCACCAGCTGCACTGAAAACCCGCTCTGACAAGACGCTAGCGGCAGGGCAGGCAAGAACCTCCAAGGCGTAGAGCGCCAGTTCGTGCCACATGTCCAGCTTTGAAACCCAGTAGTTGTAGGGAGCTGTGTGATCATTTAGGACGATGGTATGGTCAGCTACGTACTCCCTCACCATCTTTCTGTAAAGATCAGCCCTACTCTGCCGAGACTGGGGACAGGTGACAGTGTCTTGCTGGGGTGACATAAAGCTGGCAAAAGCCTTGTAAAGCGTACCCTTGCCAGTGCTGGACAAGCTGCCTGCTCGCCTACTTTCCCTCACTACTTGTCCCGCAGAACTACGCACTCTGCCGCTAGCGCTGTCAGAAGGGAAATACTGTTTCAGCTTGTGCACCAGGGCCTGCTGGTATTCATGCATTCTCACACTCCTTTCCTCTCCAGGGATGAGAGTGGAAAGATTTTGCTTGTACCGTGGGTCCAGGAGAGTGAACACCCAGTAATCGGTGCTGGAATAAATTCTTTGAACGCGAGGGTCACGGGATAGGCAGCCTAGCATGAAATCTGCCATATGCGCCAGAGTACCAACGCGTAAGAATTCACTCCCCTCACTGGCCTGACTGTCCATTTCCTCCTCCTCCAACTCCTCCAACTCCTCTTCTTCTGCCCATACACGCTGAACAGTGAAGGACTCAACAATGGTCCCCTCTTGTGTCTCGCCAACATTCTCCTCCTCTTCCTCCTCATCCTCCTCCACCTCCACCTCCTCCGATATGCGCTGAGAAACAGACCTAAGGGTGCTTTGGCTATCAACAAGGGAATCTTCTTCCCCCGTCTCTTGTGACGAGCGCAAAGCTTCCGACTTCATGCTGATCAGAGAGTTTTTCAACAGGCCAAGCAGCGGGATGGTGAGGCTGATGATGGCGGCATCGCCACTGACCATCTGTGTTGACTCCTCAAAGTTACTCAGCACCTGACAGATATCAGACATCCACGTCCACTCCTCATTGTAGACTTGAGGAAGCTGACTGACCTGACTACCAGTTCTGGTGGAAGTTGACATCTGGCAGTCTACAATCGCTCGGCGCTGCTGGTAAACTCTGGATAACATGGTCAGTGTTGAATTCCACCTCGTGGGCACGTCGCACAACAGTCGGTGAGCGGGCAGTTGGAGGCGGCGCTGCGCTGCCCTGAGAGTGGCAGCATCTGTGCTGGACTTCCTGAAATGCGCACAGATGCGGCGCACCTTCGTGAGCAAATCAGACAAATTGGGGTATGTCTTGAGGAAACGCTGAACTATCAGATTTAACACATGGGCCAGGCATGGCACATGTGTCAGTCTGCCGAGTTGCAGAGCCGCCACCAGGTTACGGCCGTTGTCACACACAACCATGCCTGGCTTCAGGTTCAGCGGTGCCAGCCACAGATCAGTCTGCGCCGTGATGCCCTGTAATAGTTCTTGGGCGGTGTGCCTTTTATCGCCTAGGCTCAGCAGTTTGAGCACCGCCTGCTGTCGCTTAGCGACGGCACTGCTGCTGTGCCTAGAGCTACCGACTGATGGCGCCATGCCCACGGATGGTCGTTCGGAGGAGGAGGTGGAGGAGGGGTGGGAGGAGGAGGAGGCATAGTAGGCCTCAAACACCTGGACCGAGGTAGGCCCCGCAATCCTCGGCGTCGGCAGTATATGACCAGCCGCAGGGTCACACTCGGTCCCAGCCTCCACCAAGTTAACCCAATGTGCCGTCAGAGATATATATTGGCCCTGCCCGGCAGCACTCGTCCACGTGTCCGTGGTCAGGTGGACCTTGTCAGAAACGGCATTGTTCAGGGCACGGATTATGTTGTCTGACACGTGCTGGTGCAGGGCTGGGACGGCACATCGGGAAAAGTAGTGGCGGCTGGGGACCGAATACCGAGGGGCGGCCGCCGCCATGAGGCTGCGAAAGGCCTCGGTCTCTACTAGCCTATAGGGCAGCATCTCCAGGCTTAGCAATCTGGAAATGTGCACATTAAGGGCTTGGGCGTGCGGGTGGGTTGCACTATATTTGCGTTTCCGCTCCAGCGTCTGGGGTATGGAGAGCTGAACGCTGGTGGATGCTGTGGAGGATCGTGGAGGTGACGATGGGGTTTTTGTGGCAGGGTCCTGGGCAGGGGGCTGACTATCAGCTGACACAGGGGAAGGAGCAGTGGTGTGCACGGCCGGAGGTGAACGCGCTTGTTGCCACTGAGTGGGGTGTTTAGCATTCATATGCCTGCGCATACTGGTGGTAGTTAAGCTAGTAGTGGTGGAACCCCTGCTGATCCTGGTTTGGCAAATGTGGCACACCACAGTCCGTCGGTCATCCGGTGTTTCCTTAAAGAACCTCCAGACTTCTAAAAATCTAGCCCTCGCCGCAGGAGCCCTCGCCACGGGAGCTTCACTAGTTGACACATTTGGCGCTGATGCACCAGCTCTGGCCCTGCCTCTCCGTCTGGCCCCACCACTGCCTCTTCCAACCTGTTCTGGTCGAGGACTCTCCTCCGTCTCAGAAGCACTGTGTTCACCCGGCCTCTCAACCCAGCTTGGGTCTGTCACCTCATCATCCTCCGATCCCTCAGTCTGCTCCCCCCTCGGACTTCCTGCCCTGACAACAACTTCCCCACTGTCTGACAACCGTGTCTCCTCATTGTCGGACACCTCTTTACACACTTCTTCCACTACGTCAACAAGGTCATCATCACCCACAGACTGCGACTGGTGGAAAACCTGGGCATCGGAAAATTGCTCATCAGCAACCGGACAAGTGGTTTGTGACTGTGGGAAGGGTCCAGAAAACAGTTCCTCAGAGTATGCCGGTTCAAATGGCAAATTTTGCTGGGAGGGGGCAGACTGGGGGGGAGGAGGCTGAGGTGCAGGAGCTGGAGGAGTGCCGATTTCGGTGACATGGGTGGACTGCGTGGAAGACTGACTGGTGGACAAATTGCTCGAAGCATTGTCGGCAATCCACGACATCACCTGTTCGCACTGTTCTGGCCTCAACAGTGCTCTACCACGAGTCCCAGTAACTTCAGACATGAACCTAGGGAGTGTAGCTCTGCGGCGTTCCCCTGCTCCCTCATAAGCAGGTGGTGTCTCACCCCGCCCAGGACCACGGCCTCTGACCCCTGCAGTAGTTGGACGCCCACGTCCCCGCCCTCGTCCTCTACCCCTAGCCCTCGGGTTAAACATTTTGAAAATGAGAGTTATAACTTGTATTTTTTTTTTAACTTTTTTTTTTTTTTTTTTTTGTGTTTTTAAAACCAAACGATGCTATCCTATTGCTATGGCTATTTTCTAGCCAAGTATTACAGCACACTACTATGCCAGATGAGATGACGCTGAGTTATGAAAAAAATAAACGTAAAATAAAAAAGGAAATGGCAGACTGTGCCTAGTTGAAATACAACCCCGGGCCCTAATAAATTTTCCCACTTCGGTCTTTGCGATGGATATGTGCGTCACTAAAACACAGTGGTCGCAAGTCTGACTCCAAATTGCTCCCAATTTGATAGTAGATGCACTGCAGCAAGTACAGCCACCAGCAGATCAACCAGAAATCAAATATATATAACGCTACTGTAGGCGTAATTAAGCCGTTTGTATTCTCCTATGGCTATTTTCTAGCCAAGTATTACAGCACACTACTATGCCAGATGAGATGACGCTGAGTTATGAAAAAAATAAACGTAAAATAAAAAGAAACTGGCAGACTGTGCCTAATTCTACTCAAACCCCTAATAAATTTTCCCACTTTGGTGTTTGAGGTGGATATGTGTGTCACTAAGAGCTAAACACAACGGTAGCAAGTCCCCCTGCTAATTCCTCACAATATGGTACTAGCTGCAAATAAAAAAAAAAAAAAATTATAACGTTATTGTAGCCCTAAGAAGGGCTGTTGGGTTCTTTAAGAATCACTCCTGCCTAACAGTAAGCTAATAGAACACCCTAACGCTTTCCCTGAGCAGCAGCAGCTCTCTCCCTAGCGGCATCCAGACAGAGAATGATCCGAGCAGCGCGGGCAGCGGCTAGTCTATCCCAGGGTCACCTGATCTGGCCAGCCAACCACTGCTATCTACGTGTAAGGGTACCACGTCATGCTGGGTGGAGTGCAGAGTCTCCTGGCTTGTGATTGGCTCTGTTTCTGGCCGCCAAAAAGCAAAACGGCGGGAGCTGCCATATTCTCGAGCGGGTGAAATACTCGTCCGAGCAACGAGCAGTTACGAGTACGCTAATGCTCGATCGAGCATCAAGCTCGGACGAGTATGTTCGCTCATCTCTAGATATAAGTCCAATTTGTCTCTATCAGTCGTGGGGTATACAATTTTGATTACCCCGGGATCCGACTGTAAATCTTTTGATTTTTATGGTCGGGCAGGACAGATTCTGTCTGCAGGATGCAGTGTGCTCTTGCTCCTCCCTTCACTACAAGACCAGCCCAAACACTCACAGACACTTCCTGCCACCCATGCTAACCTCAAGGGGCACATTAATCATAAGCTGGTGCCCCCATCCCCCAGCATGCACCAAATCTATCAGGAAGGTCCAGCCTCTTCATAAATTTCTGGTGGGATACACTGCAATGATACACTGCACTGCCTGGTGTAGAATTGCACTATTGCCTGGCTAGCACAGTCTATAGGCAGGGAGCAGGGAAGAAGTGCCATGCGCTGGCCCACTGCATGGCCCCTGTAGGCAAAGAGCAGGATCCACTAAGGACTGGAACTTCTTGGTATATCTCGCCTGATGTGTGCTGTTGGGCGGAGAACATCGATACCTCCTAATAAATTTCCACCAATGACTGGACAGCCCATGGGGTTAGTTGGTAACTCAAAAATAATTAATGGAAATGTAACCTGAATCTAGGAACCATTGGGGGATTCAGTATGCCTTGGACCCTAAAAATGGTCCCCCAATTTATAGCCCTGTGCCTACTTACTGTACTGTCTGCATACACATACACAGTATGGTCTCACATAATTCATGTCTTCTCCAAGTAAATGTCGCACAGTTTTCTACAGTGTTCTCTGAGTTATCACCTGAATCCCCCTGAAGATCATGACTTTTTGTAAAAAGCCAAAAATCTGTACCTGTTCTTGCCTGGCATAGGAAAGCTCTTTGCGAATTTTGTTTAAAAAGTCGCAAAAACACTAATGACCTTGACTAAGATGAATTAAAAATCCAGAAGTCTAATATAAAGAACTCCTGTTGCAAAATATTCTGCTCAGCACTGGCGTTTATTAGCGCCAAAATTGTGACTGTCACATCAGAACTATAAAGATATATAAGGTGCAACATTGAAAAACTCTGACTTAGCGAACTTTGCTAGGTGAGTGGAATGGTCACAAATCACTAACCAACACCCAATGGGGCAAATTTACTTACCTGGTCCAGTGGCGATCCCCGATTCGGATGGTCCGACGAGGATGTAGTCCGGCGTGCACCCGAGTTCCTGCATCCGTCGCTTCCCTGCTGAGGTCCGTCGGAGTTCACCTTCTTCTTCCCAGTGCATTGTCTTGCGACACAATTCTAAATGTCAAATCTTGTGTGTTGTCCGAATCTGTCGGGTTGTCCCCCCCCCCCCCCGATTTATGTCACTTACAAGCCGGCGCCAATGCGGCAAAATCCAAACGCGTGCGACACAATCCCCGGCGCGATGCGGCGCAAAACATAAATCGCCAGGAGACCCGACGAAAATGCGCTCTGCAGACCCTTGCTAAATGAGCCCCATTGTCTTCTGTTGTTTAAATCCTAGGCACCAGCTGCTGTTTACCGATCGCATGCATATCGTGTGTGCACTAGAATTGCATTAGGAACCCTCACCCATCAGCTAGTTTTCCCTAATCATGTGGACTTATATACTTTCTACAACTTCTTTAATGTCTGCACTGGATATGCAACTTTTTAATTAAAGAGTTGCACAAATGTTGCAGATTTGGTCAAATGTGACAGTTATGAGACATTTTGAAGAAAGAAAATAGACATAACTGCAATGACAGATCCTCCCCTAAAAGGATTCACTAAAAGATTGTTCCAAATGAAATCTACACCAAGCCCTGCCTGGCCCAATCTGTGCCCACCCCACCATGCCCACTTTTCAATAAGGTGCAGTGAGGCTTATCGTGTGCCAGGAATTTAGAGTATAACAAGTCCTTTATGGCAGTTATACACCCCACCCAACATCACAAATAGATTATTGTGTGCATTTGGATACCAGTAGTGTTTAGCTCTCCCAAACTCTGCGGTTTGGGTCCTTGCTGAACTTTGGAGTTTTGGTTCCCCCGAAACAACCCCGCACTTCATCTTAAGTTTGGGTGCAGTTCAACCACTGTGTGCCACCATTTTGGAGAGGATCTCCACTCCCCAATGACATCATGGTTGCCATTGATTTGTTACCTTTGGTCATGACGTGCGGTGTACAACCAAATATTGTTGTGACACCTAAAATTTTTTCAAAATTTGGGCTACAGACATTGTTCAACATTTTTTTTTTTTAGGCAAACTACCAATAATAGTAATAAAGTTATAATTTTTGCAGAGTAATAAAACATTTCTTTCACAGAGGTATGCCCCCTCCATACTGCCTACTCTAGCAGAGCAAATGATATTGTAGGAAAACCTTTTTAATAAGCTATAATAAATATAATAAGCTGAGTTCTTTTAATATTATTGTAATGCAGGACATGCCCATGTTTTAAATACCTTTCAATTTTATTGTTCTTCAGCTTGCAGAGAAATATGGGCCAGTGTTTACTTTTTACATGGGCCCCAGAAAATTTGTGGTTATTTCGGGATATGAGGCGGTGAGAGATGCCCTTGTCAATCATGCTGAAGAGTTTGGAGAGAGGGCGGGGGTCAAAATATTTCAGGATTTGGACAAGGGAATGGGTAAGTTATTTAAATTATTTTAATATCTGCATTCCGGGTCTCTTAGATCTTTTAGATCAGTAAACTTTGAGTTTGTTTCTTATTGTGTATATTTTAGTAGTTTTTATTCAATATATGTTGTATGTCCGTGGTATTTTTGTATTTTTGTAATGTATTTAAAATGTGTCTCTATGGCCATTTTTGTGACAACTTTCTTTTCCTCCGTCGGGGGATAATAAATTGTTTATTATTATTATAATGTGATATATGTAATTGTAAAATTCCCAGTCCCTGCCCAATGCTGGGTAACCTTGTCCGGAGGGCAAAGCCATCAATATCCTTCCTGTTTTCTCAGCTTTCCCTCCAGTTATCCTACAGTACATACATGTAGCACCTCTTCTCCTTTAGAGCATCAGTAACCAGGTTGGACCTATTTGAACTATTCACCATGTTACCTACAGCTATACCCACACTTGCCATTGTTTGTTTTAATTGTCCAGCTGTTGCTTCAATGCCAAAATTTCCCTTCTAAAAAAATGTAACAACTTGGGCTGAAGTGCTTCGGCAGAAGATCTTTTTGGAACTACAAGTGATATATTTAACGGGGTGGGGGGAGGTGCTGGGTAGTGAAAGTGTAGCAAGGGATGTTATTATTGCCGCGGTGCCTTCCCACATGGAGTTTTTGTCGCATTTTTAAACGCATCCTAAACAAAAGTGGGAGGGGTTTGGCCAGAACGCATATACGTATCATTGGAAACGCATGTGTTTCAGGCTAACTCCCCCCTCCCCCTCCCACTTGTATTTTGGATGCATTTAAAAATGCAACGAAAACGCCACGTGGGCAGGCGCCCTGTGGAGCCATGAGTTGCCATGAGTTGGGCTACCAATACCCCCCCCCCCCAAATAAAAAAAGCCATGAGTTGAATGTGTGTCAAGTGGGAATAGACCTCCATAATATAGCAGTTGGATCTGGCAGGTAAATTGTGGTGATGGATTCCCTTTAATAGTGCACACACAATCTCTGTCCCTTCCATTGAGAATCTGTTATCATTGAATTTCATGCATTGGAGACTGCCTTTTACGTGTCCCCCAAAAATCTGGAATTTATGATGTTTTTGCGTAATGTTCATGCAACGTGATCTGATTAGTTCTCCTCTTAGTGTTCGCCATTCATCACCATTATTCCATGTAATAAAAGCGCATTCATAAATATTGACATCCAAGTGAACTGGCGGCATGGATATATGATCGATCTGGTAACATTCGAGCACTTCACTGCCCAGCACCGCTACCAAGTTTATTGTATTTTTAGAATCAGAAGTACATCTCAAATATTCTGGATACAAATGTAAAAATCATGTAACACCTCCCCCCAACTACACGTACCATGTGCTTTTCATCTCATGATTAGCAGAAGGGTCCTCCATGCCCAATGCAGCTGCCATCTTTGCACCTGTGTAGTCCTAGTTTCCTTTATACCCATGAAAGCACCTCTTGCTTAGTCTTATTTGAAAGTAATAAAAATTGAATTCTCCAAAAAATTGTCAAATTTCAAATAAAATGAAATGTATTCTTTCCAAGTAGGAATCATTTTAATGATAGATAATAAGGTTCTTGTATGTTTGCCTTCACTGCTATATGTGTGTGAATATGTTTAAGACTCTGGAAATGTATTTTGTGCTTTAAATCATATCCTCAAGATTTTCTTGTTATCTAATCTACCCAGAAATTATTAACTGACGTGATTTTTTTTTGTTTTAACTGTGAAGTTAAATATAAAAAGAAAAGTACTTAACATTCCTAAACCCTACAGAAAAATAGTGTCAAAGGCCAAGCTCCTGACCACGGTTATGCTAGTTGTAGTTGCTCTTCTATTTGCCCCTGAAATGCTGTCTACAAGAATTTTGGCCACTTTGCCAAATATCCATATAATTTTTTTGAACACAATACCTAATGAGTAATGGTGCCAGTACATCAGCAGTAAAAGCGGTATTCCAGGTTTTTGTAATGAGAATAAGGGGGGGGGTCCAACTGCCAGCACCCCAAAGATGTTCCTAGTAGCTGACAAAGAATGAACCAGGAAGCAGACGCCTCCATTTCCTGTAGAGTGGTATGACCCGGGTGCTGTAATGCGGCTGCCATTCACTCATAGAATATCTATTTCCTGTTTCTGTTTAACAGCTGACAAGAAAACAGCTGATGTCTGAGATTGTTGGTTGTTGGTACCCCAACTATTTTTGCATTGAAAACCCCTTTAACATCACTTTTGACATGAAACAACCAGAAGCGGTTATCAGAAAGTTGTGAACGAGTGGTTGTCGTTAGAAGCAAAGTGCCATATTAGTCATTGAAGTAAAGATAAAGGAAATGAATTACTAAAGGATATCTGCCATCAGATTACTGATGGTAGATGTCCCAAACTTACTTGCTCGTCCCATCTGGGGATGATCGCTGACGTCACGATCGGTGGAGGGAACCAGGTGGCATGAACACAGAGGGGGGAGCAGAGAGGCACTCGGGTGACCTAGCCCTGCACGCTACCGACTCATTTGAGCATTGTCAGGCTTCGGGGGGAGTGGACCCAATGGACAACCGCGAACGATGACATAAACCGACACCTGGGACCAGAATCTAAGTGGTACACGTTTTTCAACAGAGCCCGGCGCAAAGCAGGTTGGACTTGCTGCAGCAGGGTGCCACCAGTTCGCTCCACCGGTACAACTTTTGTCCCGGTGGCAGCCAAGGTGAGTTACAGTGACGTTGAGAAAAATCGTAGTCGGGGAAAGGCAGGAGGTCAGGACGGACAACACGGGATTGGAGTCGGGGACGAAGCAATATGTCAAGGCAGGCAGCAGAGGAGCATAGTCAGCAACAGAACCGGGGTCACAACAGGAACTCACAATAACAGCACAGGATGAGACAAAGCTTTCTCTAAGGCACAAGGCATGAAGATTCGGCAGAGTGTACAGGGAGAGGCTGATTTATATAAAATTCTGGGAAATGGCCATCACCAATTAATGTCTTTTTTAGAATAATGTAGATGTCCCAGGACTTCATAAAAGTGGGCTCATCCCCTGACAAATGGGACAAGCAAGTAAGTTTGGGACATCTGCCATCAGTAAATCTTTTTAAAGAGTTTATCTGCAGATAAATACTACACAACTGACTATAAAGTATAATGTGCATTGAATGTGTAACATAATCACTGATAAATTATGTATTTCAGGAATCCTATTTTCTCAAGGTGAAAACTGGAAGACAATGAGAAGGTTTACATTAAGCACCTTACGGGATTTTGGCATGGGAAAAAGCACTATCGAAGAAAAAATAATGGATGAATGTGCCCACTTAAATAATGCATTAGCTTCTTTTAAAGGTGCGTTTTATGGTAGAATATTGTATTAAAACTAATAATAAATATCAATATCGGAGGTGGTGGACCACAGCGAGTGATGACGTAAGCCGATGCCTGGGAAAAGAGTCTAAGTGGCACCTGGTATTCGCAAGAGCCCGTCGTAAAGTGGGTTGGACTTTCTTTGGCGGGATACCACCAGGTCGCTCCATAGGTGCGACTTGCTTGTGATGGTGTCCAGGGCGAGGTACAGAATCAGCAGGCAGAATCAGAGACGTAGTTAGGCAGGAGGTCAGGACAGGTTGCACAGTATGGGAGTCGTGGACATAGCAAAAGGTCAAGACAGGCACAAATATCTGGCAAGAAACAAAGGAAGAGGCACACTGTATATCAGTGCAGTGACCAACCAGCACCAATTAGCGGCATGCTGGCCCTTTAAGGTTAAAATTCAGATACATGATCAAAGTTTGGGTTGTGGTCAGACACATGTCATGCTATGTTGGTAAAGGTCCATTCTAAGTTCCATGTTGGTATAGGTCCACCCTGGTAGAATAGTTCCATGATGTTACTGAGCCACTGTATGGTGGATCAGGTCCATTATGTTGGACTAGTTTGGGTCATTGTTATGGTCCATTATGGGTTAGGATTACATGCACTATACACATATAACATAATACTATGATAATAAGATATAGATGTATTTTCTTACGAACATTTTATCACAAATTTTATAGAGTAAATTACCTTCATCCTTCATCTGTCCAAGCTCAGTGCCCAAGTAGCGTGAGCTATAAATGCAGCCATGAGGCCGGGTGCTGCTGTATTATACATACATGAGGGAGGCGCTGCTGTATTATACATACATGAGGGAGGCGCTGCTGTATTATACATACATGAGGGAGGTGCTTCTGTATTATACATTCATGAGGGAGGCGCTGCTGTATTATACATACATGAGGGAGGCGCTGCTGTATTATACATACATGAGGGAGGCGCTGCTGTATTATACATACATGAGGGAGGCGCTGCTGTATTATACATACATGAGGGAGGCGCTGCTGTATTCTACATACATGAGGGAGGCGCTGCTGTATTTTACATACATGAGGGAGGTGCTGCTGTATTTTACATACATGAGGGAGGTGCTGCTGTATTTTACATACATGAGGGAGGCGCTGCTGTATTTTGCATACATGAGGGAGGTGCTGCTGTATTTTGCATACATGAGGGAGGTGCTGCTGTATTTTACATACATGAGGGAGGTGCTGCTGTATTTTACATACATGAGGGAGGCGCTGCTGTATTTTGCATACATGAGGGAGGTGCTGCTGTATTTTGCATACATGAGGGAGGTGCTGCTGTATTTTGCATACATGAGGGAGGTGCTGCTGTATTTTGCATACATGAGGGAGGTGCTGCTGTATTTTGCATACATGAGGGAGGTGCTGCTGTATTTTGCATACATGAGGGAGGTGCTGCTGTATTTTGCATACATGAGGGAGGTGCTGCTGTATTATACACTCATGAGGGATTATATATAAATAGGGGATGGGGTACGGTGCTGTGGGGGTAATACAGTACTATATAATCATTCTTCCAGTATACATAGCCTTTCATTGTGGTTGCTGTACTATAATATTCATTTAATAATAATATTCATATTCATTTATCAGGTGGTGCTGCGATACTTTATTCTCATTCATGGGGCGGTGCTGTTGTACTTATTCATGAGGGGGGCTATTTACTATAGATAAATATCATTGGGTATTCTCAGAAGCGCAGTGTGTAGATGAAAGGAGCCGAAGACACCTTGATGTCAAATTCTATATGTATATATGGCTCATGTGTATTGTTACGGCATAACTGTAAAGTTACTTGACAAAAATAGTGTTAGCACAGCTGGAGAGAGCCTTCAAAACAATTCGTTTGATACTTGTATCCTGCTGCTGGCTTTTCACCTCGACAGCATTGCCGGCGGCTTCAAAAAGACGGTGGCACATGGGCGCCGCCATCTTTCCGCGGATCGTCGCTTCCCGATGATGTCACGGGGAGCGGCGATCCGTTGCCATGGTAGCCTCGGGTGTTCCGATTCCCGAGGCTACTTCGTTTTAACCAATTCATTACAATGTGCTAATTGCACATTGTAATGAATGGGCAGTAAAATCCCCATCTACTGTCATACTGCATTATGGCACTATATGGTAGGATCGATCAGACAACCAAGGAAGTCTGAAAAATAGTCAAAGTAAAAATAAAAAAAAGTTTAAAAAAAATTATAATAAAAAAACCTAAAAATTCAAATCACCCCCATTTCCCTAGAACTAATATAAATATAAATAAACAGTAAAAATCATAAACACATCAGGTATCGCCACATCCAAAAATGCCCGATCTATCAAAATATAATAAAGGTTTTTCACTGCGTTTAACCCCGTAACGGAAAAAGCATCCAAAGTCGAAAATGGTATTTTTGGGCCATTTTGAAAAATATTCAAAAATTTAAAAAAAGTGATCAAAAGGTCGCACAGTCCCAAAAATTATAGCAATGAAAATACCATTGAAATTCGCAAAAAAAATGACACCACCCACAGCTCTGTACACCAAAGTATGAAAAAGTTATTGGCGCTAAAAGATGGCAAAATCCCCCAAAAATATTTTGTACAGGAGGTTTTAATTTTTTTAAATGTATGAAAACATTATAAAACCTATACAAATTTGGTATCCCCGTGATCGTACCGACCCAAAGAATAAAGTAGACCTGTCATTTGGGGTGCACAGTGAAAGCTGTAAAATCCAAGCCCACAAGAAAACATCACAAATGCGTTTTTTCACCATTTTCACTGCATTTGGAATTTTTTTTCCTGCTTCCCGGTACAAGCCATGGAATATTAAATAACATCACTATGAAGTGCAATTTGTTACGCAGAAAATAAGCCATCACACAGCTCTGTACATGGAAAAATAAAAAAAGTAATAGATTTTTGAATGTGGTGAGTGAGAAATGGAAGTGAAAAAACTAAAAAAAGGCCAAGTCGTTAAGGGGTTAAATTTCACAAAGCCAGCTCGTGCACTAGGGGGTGGGGACGCGTACGTCTGACCTCTGGAGCATGGACGGTTGAGAAAACCTGCAGCTGCAGCAGTGAGGAACTCAAGGATACACGGGTGGGCCTGCGAACCGAGATATGGGTCACAGGAGCACCCCGGCCAATAAATTATTTTATCTTTTAGGGCCCAAAACAGACCACCGGTTGGCTTGCGGCTAAGACTAAGGACTCTGTACTCCATAATACATACCTAACTATCCACTGATTCTGGTATAGTTGATATCTTCTCCCCAGTCACCACTATTCCTAATTGGTCTTGTTCCATTTCATTAGCTCCTGATCTCCACTGTCAGATGAGTACAAGCCCAGGGCTGACCATTTGACATTCTGTTTCCCGTTTCCTGCATGACATTTTCTTCCAATTGGACAGCAGTAATGACATCTTTTGGGTAACTGTAGGTGCCATCACGAGTCACAAATTTGATGCCACTAAATTTGGTTACATTTTTATTTCACTTAGGAAAACCATTTGACAACATCATGACGCTGAATGCTGCTGTGGCAAATATAATTGTGTCAATTTTGCTCGGACATCGAATGGACTATGAAGATCCCCAGTTTCTGAGACTATTAAGCCTGATAAATGAGAATGTGAGACTTGCCGGAACTCCACTAGTTTCGGTAATGTTACTGATGTTTAACTCTTAACTTCTTTTATGGATAATAAATGTACAGTACAAATATAAAATGCTATGTTCACATTGTATACAGGAAAGATTCTTTTGAAGAACATTGGGAGGCCTGGTATAGATTTTGTATTGGGGCTCGGCAGCTTTAAAGCAGTTTTCCACTCTTGCAGATTTAGCAGATTTAGGCTGGATGCACACAAATCTGGTATACAGACGTGGGAAAGCATGCAGTCGGTACAGGAAAGGGAGCGGATGAGCACCGCTTACCGATCCCCTCTCCATAGAAAGACAAGAGGCCACCACCACAAAATTGGTGGCTGCTGTGAACGGGCCACATATTTTGCACAGCAGCCACCCGAATAGGTCACAGACACCGAGTGCTCACCTCACAGTGACCAGGTGCCATAGACCTCTATTGTAGCCATGAACCGGCAACAAATTTTGTGGCCCGATCACGGCCCCATAACAATTGTGTGCTTAATGCCTCTAAATTTGACATTTTATTTCTTCGTAGCTTTACAACTTCTTTCCATTTCTGGGGATTTTTCCTGGAAGTCATAAAACCATTGTGCAAAATGCAGTGGAACAAGTCGAGTTTATCACAAAGACATTTGTAGAACATCTCAAGAACTTGGATGAAAATGATCAGAGAAGTTTTATTGATGCCTTCCTTGTAAGGCAGAGAGAGGTATGAGATCTTTATATATGTTATACCAAACAGTGGTCTCCCAGAGCTTACTTTATTGTATCATATGTCTAGGGCATTAGTCCGGGAAGGTGGGGAACAAGAAGTGTTCGTGCATATAATCTGCGGTGCTCTGAATCCAAATACAATAGGCAAGATTAGCTCATGAAATAGTTCTTGATTCCAATACCTTAACTTTTGAAGCCAAGTGGGCATCTTCATGAGACATGTACTCTGGAGAACACTCCTATTTATGAGTGGGTTCCTCATGGGTCTGGATATGGATTGGAAAAGAGTAAAGTGGGTTTCCCAATCCTTGGTCTTAGACCTGATATATCATGGCTGCAGTGTTGGAACTACCACTATGGCAGCCAAAGTGGATGCGATTGGGCTTGTGCCACTTGACTTGATTCTGGCCGGTATGTAACTAAGTTGTTCTTAGTTATGTGCAGGATGCCACTGTCAGATGCAGTTGGACACTGTTCGCTCGATGTTGCCATTCCCCACTTAGATAATGGGCATTCCTGTGTAACATATTACATTGTCGTACATAACCCAGAAGAAGAACCATGCAAACAAGGAATATGTGTTTTTGTGGGGTGCAAGGTCTAGTTTAAAGTTTGCTATTGGGCCCAATTTTTACTCCCCTATGTGCCTATTACGTATAAACCTTACATTTTTGGCAAATGCCGTAAAAAATTTTTTACTTTTTCAAAAAGAAAACTGCTGCAGGTTATAGCTAAAATCCACTTTGTAAAGAACTGATGATTTATCGGCCCCACAGTTTTTGTTCTCCCTCAGTGCTGGATGAGACCGGAGACCAAAGTCTTCATGGTTAGTAACTGTGTTACCTGATAGCAGGACCTTTGGTATAGTTACATTTGTCTTCATCTTTTGGATATTTTGGAAATGTACTAAAGTAAGTTGTCATGATAAACTTTTGCTCTATTTACTGATCATATTTATGGACTTCCAACTTAATTCTGTAGGAGGCTGGGAAGACCCAATCGTATTTCCATAATGAAAACTTGACAAGAGTCGTCAGGAATTTGTTTTCTGCAGGAATGGAGACAACTTCCACTACACTGCGCTGGGGGCTTCTACTAATGCTAAAATATCCCGAAATTCAAGGTATTCAAGGTGTTTTATACTACCTTCATTTGTTTCAAAACTATCACTACTCACATGACTTGTATGAAGGTTTTTTTGGAATACAATGAAAATTAGTCCTATTCTGCCCTTCAGGCACTGCACCAGGCATTAGTCAATAAATTAGCTTTGATTTGGAGTGTTCCTTTAAGAATATATACTTTCGGAGCAGAAACAAAGTTGAGCAGCAAAGATTGAGTTGGGAATACAGGAATCACATATCAGCAGACCACTTACACATGGATCATAATGCTCAGGTACCTCATGGAGAGGGGCTTTTACCACCATGAGTGCTCAAGAATTGGACACGGATACATTAGACATGGGAACGCTGAGCTTTTAGATCTCCAGACTGGGGATACACTTTAAGACTTAGGATCTGGCATCTGAGAGCCGAGTCCTTTTCGGAGGAATAGAAAAATTGACACTGGAAGTTAAAACTGCCAAACACTGTAAAATCTAGCTATATAAAAAGGAAGAAAAAACGCTCATGGGATAAACCTGTATGGAGGGAGCAGGTGTTGTAATATTGTAATTGGTCAACTGATGCGGTTATGCTGAGCATATAACTGCTTTGAAGGTACTGAAACCAGAGGGTTGTCACCATCATGGGTCAGCTCCTCTCCTTAGATCCTCGGTTGGGTCCATTTCATTTAGAATGCAAAAAAATTGAGTATTGGAGTACTCTATATACATCAGTGTCTTCCACACTCACATATGAGTGTCCAAAATGAATAGTCCAAAAAGGTTGATAAAAGTTTATTTTGTGTGGAAGGGAATGTTGGAAGACACCGATATACCTGGAGCGCTCCAATGAGATTTGACATGGATTGCTGACATTACAGACCACCTCGAAGTATCTTGTTCATAAAATATCTTGGAATTTACTTTTTTTATTATTTTGTCTTTATTCCACTTAGAAAAGGTCCAGGAGGAGATTACAAGAGTCATTGGATCGGCGCAGCCCATGTACAGCCACCGAGTACAAATGCCTTACACAAACGCAGTAGTCCATGAGATCCAGAGGTTTTCCGACATTGTTCCTCTCAATCTAACTCATGAAACTACCAAAGATGTCGTCTTTAAAGGATATTTTATACCAAAAGTAGGAAAAAAATGTTTTACTTTGTGCATTATTATTTTGTGTTATATGTAATACACATAAAAATAGCTAATTCTATGTTGTAGGAATTCCTAAAATGAGGCCATACCGTACAAAAGGCCCAAACTGAGTCTCATGAGGTCATTATTGATAGCTGCCCAACAAGTGGAAGATGCTCGTTTTTCTGTTACTTAAAGGGATATTAAAAAAAAAAAAAAAAAAAGCTAATATGTAATTAGTTGTAATTAGTTGTTAATTAAAATGTTACTGGCCCTTTAATCAGTCCTGTGATTTTTGTCTCTGTGGAGCAGACACAGGAGAGAAGAAGCCGCTGGTCACCTGTCCACATGACATGGCCTGCGCCTGCCTGGGTACATCATGTGATCACCACTAGTTTGGCTGTAGCCGTTTGGTTTCAGTACATCCAATATGGCCGGTACATCTCAGTGATGTAATGTGCAGTGCTGGCAGTTACACATTCCTACTGTGGTAACAGAGCAGGACAGTCTGTTACATCGTCACTGGGAGCAGAGCATGAGAGGGAGAAGCTGCTGCTGTGAACTGAAGAATCATGGGATTTGTAGTTTCCAGTGACAGCCATAACTGATAACTCCGCCTACTTTAGAGAGGCCAGAACTTTTTGTGAATCATAAAATCAAACTATTTAAGCTCCATGTTATGACTAATGACATTGAGTTTTGTTATATTCACTTATTTATAAGATTATGGTTTTTTTTGTATCAGACGTTCATATTCCTGGAATATCCCTTTTATGTTGAATGCAAATATGGTGCTAACAGAGATTGTATCAAGTCAAGAAAATAAAATCTGGGATATAATCATGGGTTGTCCCATGTAAAAAATTCTCAGTAATTTTAATACTAATATTAAAAGGAATATTGAAGTTGTTTTTACCTACCCTTTGGGCTGATGATGGCAAACAGCACCCCAACCAGGTCCGTGCCACTTCTACTTCAAAGTCTGATGACATCACTCACTATTTATACTGTGTATTTATCTTAGTCACAGTTAAGGGAAGTTGGCTGAGCTGCAATACCAAGCACAGCCACAGTGCAATGCACAGCACTGTTTTGTTAAGGAGTTCTGTCTATAATGTCCATATCTTTAGATAGGGCCCTAAATGTAGTTAGGAGTAGTCCTGGAAAAACTACTTACAGTATCACTTAAAGTTTTTTGGATAATTGGATGCACATTCTCATAGTTTCTAATGAATTCTCTCCACACAGGGCACCTTTATAATCCCCTTATTGTCCTCTGTACTAAGGGACAAGACACAATTTGAGAAACCTGATGATTTTTACCCAAATCATTTTCTTGATGCCAATGGACAATTCTTGAAGAAAGACGCCTTCATGCCGTTCTCTGCCGGTAAGCAATATGAATAGAGCGTCACTGAACCAGTGCGGTTTGGTAATTCCTGGTTTTCATCTTTTAGCCCCCATGTAGGGGGTTTGTACCTTAATGTAGGATAACCACCAAGAGGCCAGTGATTTAATTTTTCTTCAGTTAAGTGTCCAGGTTAGTCGAGACGCCCGGTACCAAAGAGGCAGCAATTTTGGTCACAAATTTGGTCTTCACAGGGTGTTGCACTCTCCCACCCTGCTCAATCGGTACACCCCCCCCCCCTTTCTACCTACCATAATCTTACACATTTTGAGGCGGGCAGTAATCCTGCACAGTATAACTGCCTATGAAGCCAGAGCACAGATGGGCTTTGGGAAGGCCCCCCATAGCCCTTCAGTCTATAATTTTAGAAGAAAGGAAATTCATGGATAATAAATATAAGAAGTGTACCACAGTCATGGTGCCTGGATCTACCATGCTTAATTTGATGATAGGTTTCCTTTAAATATGGGTTGTACAGATACAACTATGGCATCTTTTGCATGATATTAGGTACCATATTGCTCAGGCACCTTACTACGGCTACCACTGCACTAAAAAAATATAAAATCTAAATAAATATATAGGTTGGGATGTTGGAATATCTTGCAAAATACACATTGGATCGAAAAGAACTAAATACATACATGTCAAGTATTTTTAAAATATCTATCCAATGGTACCAAACTCTGCCTCCCTCCCCTACCGCCTGGGGGTGGGGGAAGAGGGCAATTTTTTTTTTTTTTGCAGATTTTGATTCCCCAGGAAAAATTACATTGATTTGACCTAGTTTTTTTCAGTTACGGTGACAGATGGCACTGTAATCGCCAAAAAACAAAAATGTGTGCAGATTTGTGAGAGGTGGGGACTCTCGTTACACCAACTGCCAATGTGTGAGAGGAGGAGACTCGCATTACACCAGTCCTCGATGTGAGAGAGGTGGGGACTCTCATTATACCAGCTCCCGATGTGTGAGAGGTGGGGACTCTCATTACACTGGCCCCTGATGTGTGAGAGGAGGGGACTCCCATTACACCAGTCAGCAATGTGTGAGAGGCGAGGCCCCACATTACACCAGCCCCCCAAGTGTGAGAGGCGGGGACTCACATTACACCAGGCCCTGGTGTAAGGCGAGAGGCGGGGACTCGCATTACACCAGCCCCCGATGTGTGAGAGGCGGGGACTCACATTACACCAGCCCCCGATGTGTGAGAGGAGGGACTCACAATACACCAGCCCCCGATGTGTGAGAGGCGGAGACTCACATTACACCAGCCCCCGATGTGTGAGAGGCGGAGACTCACATTACACCAGCCCCCGATGTGTGAGAGGCGGAGACTCACATTACACCAGCCCCCGATGTGTGAGAGGCGGAGACTCACATTACACCAGCCCCCGATGTGTGAGAGGCGGGGACTCACATTACACCAGCCCCCGATGTGTGAGAGGCGGGGACTCACATTACACCAGCCCCCGATGTGTGAGAGGAGGGGACTCACATTACACCATGTGAGAGGCGGGAACTCGCATTACACCAGCCCCCGATGTGTGAGAGGCGGAGACTCACATTACACCAGCCCCCGATGTGTGAGAGGCGGGGACTCACATTACACCAGCCCCCGATGTGTGAGAGGAGGGGACTCACATTACACCAGCCCCCGATGTGTGAGAGGAGGGGACTCACATTACACCATGTGAGAGGCGGGAACTCGCATTACACCAGCCCTCGATGTGTGAGACTTTTCAATTTTTTACGTCTACTTAAAAAAATTTAAAAACATCTTTAAAAATCCATAACTTTTTTTTTATTTTTCTGTTACAAAATTCCAAACGCAATGAAATTGTAGAAAAACACAAGTGCGCCATATTCTTGTGGACACAGTTTTTACAGCTTTCACTGTGCGCACAAAATGGTACCTCTACTTTATTCTTTTGATTGGTATGATCACGGCAATACCAAATGCATCTACGTTTTATTATATTTTAATAGATTAAAAAAAAAAAAAATTACCTTTTTATACAAAAGTAGTTTTTCTTCATTTTGCCCTATTCTGACACTTTTTTTTAACTTTTTCATACTTTGCTTATGGACTTTTTATAAGATTAAATTGTTTGAAAGACATTATAAAGTTTACATTGCTACACAGATTTTGATCACTTTTTACAAAACTTTCTATTTGTTGTAAAATGGCAAAAAAGTGGCGTTTCGGACATTTGAGCGCTATTTTCCGTTACGAAGTTCACTGCCGGGAAAAACAATTTCTATATGTTGCTGGATCAGGACTGTTGGAATGCGGCAGCATGTTTACCTAGCATGTTTATGATTGTATTTGTTTATTTTTAAAATTTCTTTTTTTATTTGTGTTTTTTTTTATTTTTTTTAACTTCATTTTACTTTTTTTTTTTTTTACTACTTTTTAGACACCCCCGCCTTCAACAGTATTGATCATTCCTACCATATACTGCAATAGTATAGTATTGCAGTATATGGAGAATTTGCTAGGGATCTATAGCAGTGCTCCTTCTGCCTGCTGTTACAGATCCTTCCGAATGACAGGTCCTGGAGTCACATAGCAACTCCGAGCTGCCATATGAACGGATTATCATCAAAGTAATCAAAGTTTGTCATCAAAGATTGAATCAAAGTAAATTTTCATGTGGAATCTGAATCTGCACTATAAAATGGGGGTTCCCATGTTGGATTTTAAAGTTGTCCCTGGTCCCTCCTCTAGGAGGTGGGGGTAGGAGGCAAAATTTAGTATCATTAGATAGGCCTTAGAAAAATATTTATCTCATATATTTTTAGTTTTTTGATCCATATGTATTTCGCAAGTTATTCCACCTTCCGAACCTTGTGTGTGTGTGTGTGTATATATATATAAATATGTGTATACAACCTGTATATCTTCAGTATTGCTATTTGTGCTACAACCAAGTCTATATTAATAACAAATGCATACTCACATGCCAATTTTCCATATGGGTTTGGTCATCTGTCATTGACCACCCATCATAACATATACCAACTCCTATAATATATATTTAACCAGATATAAATAGTGTATGGTACAAAGTACACCAAAGTAGGCCCTGCTATCACTTAAAAAATGGGTAAGGCTGTTACTTTGCCACTTGGCATGTAAACCACTGTGTTAGATTGGGATGGTCTGCCTAACCAATACTAAAAAAGGAACCATGATGGCACTTATGAGCGTCTGTTGCAATTGTGCTTAAACTTTTTGCACTTGCCCGGAATCTTCAGACATTGGGGGTCATTTACTAAGGGCTCGATTTGCGTTTTCCCAGTGTGTTACCCGAATATTTCTGATTTGTGCCGATTTCCCCTGAATTGCCCCGGGATTTTGGCACATGTGATCGGATTGTGGCGCATCGGCGCTGGCATGCATGCAACGGAAATCGGGGGCGGGGCCGAACGAAAACCTGACAAATTCGGAAAAACCTCCGCATTTAAAAAAAAAAAAAGTGTCGCGAGACTTGCGCTTACCTTCACTAGGAATAGGCCGGTGAACTTGAGTGCATTTCGGCGGGCCTCGGGGAACTTCAGCGCAGCAGCGCCACCTGGTGGACATCGGAGAAACTACCTTAGTGAATCCCGGCCGGACTCGAATCCTCCGCACGCGCCGCTGGATCGCGAATGGACTGGGTAAGTAAATCTGCCCCATTGTGTGACAAGTGATTTTTAATAGGATAATAAAGACATTCAGTTTTTCCCAAAAAAAATGGTGTACTTTGTACCATACACTGTTTTTGGTTAAACCTAGTCTATATGTGTTGCCCAATATTTGGTCCACTTGTAGTCTTGAGTGGACATGAACTGCAAAGATGTCCAGCTTCTGCTCAAAAGAATAAAACAACACCTCCCCGGCTAAAAACCAAGGGAAATGTAAATTATTTTAAGTGTTGTGCAGTTCTATTGAAAAAAATGATGGTCTTTGCAGAATTGTACTGACTTTGAGAATAAAGTTTATCCCCTTACAGTTTGTATAGATTACAATTTTTTTTTTTACCCGATTCCCTTTCCTCAACTAAGGGTCAATAAATTCTGTCATACCATTTAAAAAAAAAAGTTCAACGCATCCCAGAAAAAACAAGATCTCGTATTATAACAATAACTGAAAGCTCAAAAAGTTATGGTTAAGGAAAGGGGAGGGTGAAAAAAATGATGACAGACCCTAAAACCATGAGGCCATCATAACCTCTGTGCCCCTGGGCTGTCCGATGCTTGCAGCGCGTTCAGGTTTTATTGTGAAGCTATTACACCGCTTGATTATCCTGTTTTAGGTCGTAGAGCTTGCGCTGGAGAAACACTTGCCAAGATGGAGCTCTTCATCTTCTTTACGAGCCTTCTACAGAAATTCACTTTCCACTTACCTCCAGGCGTGACGGATGTCGACCTGTCCTCTCTTGTCGGATTAACAAATGCACCGAAACCACAAATGATGTGCGCGATTCCACGATTCTAAGACTTATTCTTCAGATTTTATTATAGACCAGAAGCAGGAAAACCACAAAGGACGAGGACAAGCCCCTTAACGAGTAGTAATGTTATGAATAAATAATTAGACCTGTTCAGTATCCTGATTTACATCATGGAATAATGATATGCACTGGAGATCAAAATAAGAGAACAACGTCTGATCACTTGATTTTTCAGAAATAATGTAATCCATATTCATCAATATTTGAAGTATTTTTTGTCCGGGTCACTAGGCCACTAGTGACCCGGCAATGAAGATTGCTGGCTGAAGAACGAAAGGAAAGAACCACATGTTGTTGAAGAAGGTTCTGATCCACACTTGCATTCACTCTGCCATGTAGTTGTGTGAGAGTACCAACTTCTGCTGCAGAAAACATTCCCCAAACCATGGCACTTCCTCCACCACCTTTCACTGACTCCTTAACATAATTTGAGTTCAGTCTTTCCCCAGTTTGTCGATGTTTGGTCACTGGAGGGCTGTGTTTTTAGTCCAAATGCTCTTATAAGCCGAGACACTGTATGATGAGATAGATCCTTACCCTGTTCAGTACGGAACTCGTGAGCAATTCCAGCTGCAGTGATGAAACAATTCCCCATGGAGATTCTCTGCATTGTCCTGTCCTCTCTCGCATTGTCTTTCAAGGGTGACCAGCCTTCTTGGGGGACTTGAATGGGTTTGTGATGTTGTAAAGATGTAATGTTCTAGAAAGTACAGACTTTGGACGACCAACTTCTCCTGTTAAGGCTGATCGGGTCACCCCTTTGGTCTTCATTCGACCAACCTGCTGCCGGAAGGTTTCAGTCACTTTGGAACAGCACAGCATTTTTGAAAATTCAGTGAAAAATGGGAAGGAAGGTGCCTGGGAAATAAGGTTTGTTAGGAAAGTGGCTCTAGAATCCAAAATAACAATAACTTACAGATATCTGAAATCATTGACTTTTATAATTATCTCTCTTACATTTTTTACATACTGATTTTTTTTTATTTTTTTTTCAATCATGTAAAGAAATATTCACATTGGAGACGCAATGCTTCCTCACTCAGGACAAATGGAAACTTTTTTAAATTGTTTGAATTCTGTGAGACAAGATAGAACTTAAACACAAAATGGGTTAAGAGGATAAAATAACTAGGATTAATTATTTTTGTTTTTTGTTTTGTTTGTTTAATAATTTACAATTAAGAGACTGGTCCCTAAAGATTTAATTTAATTGTTGCATCACAAAATTCTCATATTTTTGGCACATTATAGAGAGGTTATTCAGGTCTATATAAAGTTTGAGAAAATTATAGGTACAGGTTTTTTTTAGCTTTTCATAATATTATAAAAAAAAAAACCTAGTAAGATGAAGGGCCAGAGACGCACAGCTTTATATTTATTAAATTGCATGTGGATGTATATATTAGGCAGGGTGCACATCTTTCCATTCTGCGCCCTCCTGCTGAGAGATGTAGGCGCTCATCGGAGGCAATAGAAGCCTTGGGGATTGGGTGCAGTGTATTGCCGCCCTCCTCTAGGTGTACTGATACATGTGGGGGTCAACGGGAGATGTATCCCACTGTACAAGCATAAAGTGGGATACAGACAGTCCCCGGGTTACATACAAGATAGGTTCTGTAGGTTTGTTCTTAAGTTGAATTTGTATGTAAGTCGGAACTCTATATTTTATCATTGTAACCACAGGCAAAACATTTTTTGGCATCTATGACTATTGGATTTAAAAATGTTGGGTTGTCATAAGAACCAGGATTAACAATAAATCTCAATCATAGACCCCTTCTGATAACTGTTGTAGCTGTTTATTGTAACCTAGGGCTAAAGTACAGAAAATTACCAACATCCAGAGGGCCGTGTGTGACTAGGGGGTCATCTGTAAGTCGGGTGTTCTTAAGTAGGGGACCACCTCTATATCTGTGCCAAATGTAGTAAGAACACAACGGGAATCCCCCCAACATGTCCTTGCGACATATGCCACAAAACTATGTGAACCCAGCCTTGTGAAAAAAAAGTATAAAAATCAATAAAATGATGCGATTTCTGTGCTTTTGTTTACATTATTTTAATAATAATCTACAATTTAGTATTGAATGCAATTTTATGAAGTTGAAATGCCATGGTTCAATAAAATGTTTTCAATTCCAAAAAGTTATGCCTGGCCTTAAACTATTATAATCTATGGAGAACAAATTAATAATAATAATTCTTAATATAGTGCACACAGATTACACAGCGCTGCACAGAACTTGCCAATCGATCCATGTCCCCAATGGGGCTCACAATCTAATCAACCTACCAGTATGTTTTGGAGTGTGGGAGGAAACCGGAGGACCAGGAGGAAACACACGCAAACATGTAGAGAACATCTTTGGAGACGTTGACTTGACTGGTACTTGAACCTAGGACCCCAGCGCTGCAAGGTTGTAGTGTTGACCACTGAGCCACCGTGCTACCCATTTGCAATGAATACCTGCCTTATTTCATCACCGGAAGACCGCTCCCCTCCATTTCCTGTTTAAAGTGATGACTTACCACTAGTGGTCAGCGGCCCATTGCAACCAACCACTGACCTCAATGGTGACCTGTCCAGAAATATTTTTTTATGTTGCACCATTTACTATTTACCATTTATTCACAGGTAAGGAAATACGTGTCCGACTCAGGATTTGTCTGTCCACTGGGTTAGAAACCATTTAATTGGAATGTCTGGCCGATGGTGCCTAATATCCTGCCCCCCTTTCCTACCTCCAGCATAAATCTGCTACTCTTTCAACAGTGGTTTTACATTTGTGAGGGATCACCCCCCTATCTTCCTCGCTTGCCCTGTTGTGTACAACCTCTGCACCCCATTTCTATGCCCGAATACTGTGTATGAAGCACATAAGCTCCCAATTCCCTCCATTGCCCATCAACTCAGAATTTCATAATACAATATGGAAGCATAAACAGGAACATACAAGGCATTATGGTTCTTGTAGGAAACTGCCATCAAGTGTGAATCCTCCAGACACTCCTACTTTCTCTACCGGGCTCTTCATGGTGGGTGGAAACCTGCAAAATAAGATTCACTGTAAGACATGATGAGGGATTTATCCATGCAATGTAGTTCAGCCAAACAGCTTAACAGTTAATTTCACTTGGTCTAATTATTAGATATAATTACAAAATTGGCCAACATGTTTCACAGATATAAAGGAACGATTAGCTAACTCGCCCAGTTTATGCTCCACAGAGGTGGAAATGTGTCAATGCTGAAGTAAACACTCCATTAGTATTGCGACACAAATTTTTTTTTGTTTTTATTTATAAGGAATGGTAAATAATTAAAATACACAAGTGCGTAAAACTCCAGGGACTTGTCCAGTAGATCATTCAAAGACCGATAAACTAACTCAAAACATTGACTAATGGTGTCTAATAGTTACACAATGTACAGTTACATCAGACAGACCAATATTGTGCCAGTTCTATCCTACGAGTCTAATGCTAATTCTAATGCTCTGCGCTCTAACATTGTACCCACTGTTTATTGATAATTTGGTGTAGATCCACTGTGCCCCCCACCCTCCTTCCCCCCAACGTGTTTCATTTTCGCCACTTCCCATGGGAATTGTCTATACCAGAAATCCACAACCTTTTCACCAACACTTGTCACCTCACACAACCAGCAGGAAGCCGCATCGGGCCCCGCACACTCAACCAGCAGGGGGCAGCACCAGGCCCCGCACACACAACCAGCAGGGGGCAGAACCAGGCCCCGCACACACAACCAGCAGGAGGCAGCACCGGTCCCCGCACACACAACCAGCAGGGGGCAGCATCGGGCCCTACACACAACCGGCAGCACCAGGCCCCGCACACACAACCAGCAGGAGGCAGCACCAGGCCCCGCGCACACAACCAGCAGGAGGCAGCATCGGGCCCCACACACAACCAGCAGGAGGCAGCACTGGGCCCCGCACACACAACCAGCAGGAGGCAGCACCAGGCCCCGCACACACAACCAGCAGGAGGCAGCATCGGGCCCCACACACAACCAGCAGGGGGCAGCATCGGGCCCCACACACAACCAGCAGGGGGCAGCATCGGGCCCCACACACAACCAGCAGGGGGCAGCATTGGGCCACACACACAACCAGCAGGGGGCAGCACCAGGCCCTGCACACACAACCAGCAGGGGGCAGCACCGGGCCCTGCACACACAACCGGTAGCAGATAACACTTAGCACTGCACACTCAACCAGCAAGGAGGCAGCATCTGAACCCACACATTCAACCAGCCAAGGAAAGAACCAGGCCCCACACACACACACAACCAGCAAGGAGCAGCACCAGGGCCCACACACACAACCAGCAGGGGGCAGCACCGGGCCACATACATACAACTTACAGGGAGAAGAACCACGCTCCACACACGCAACCAGCAGGGAGCAGCACCGGACCCCACACATACAACTTACAGGGAGAAGAACCACACTCCACACACACAGCCAGCATGGAGCAGCATCAGGCCCTGCAAACATTTTTTTTTTCAAAACGTCACAGCACACCCTAAACCACCTCTTATTTTTCCGTAAATTTCCTAACCATGTCCTTGACAAACTAGTCTACAGAGAGACTTTGGAATCACCTTTGCATCACGGTACAGGAAGGTTCTATACAAGCAGTTATTGCTTAACCAGAGTCTGAGCTCTCCGCGGCTGCACGGCTTACAATCCTCTTTTCTTGAGAAGGAAGTATAATAGTGAGGGTGGAGTAGCAAAGCTCCAACCAGCACCAGACGAAACGTACTGGAGACAAGCTCTGCCGTACATCTGTGGAGACCAGAGATACTTATCTACATATCCAGGTGAGTGACCTGCATGGGGCATCTAGGCTTACCTGTGCAAAGTCTGATGTCTTCATATCTAATAACTAAGACTTACTTATATCTCAAGCTTTGCCACTATTAACCCTTTTAGCCTGTGATAAGCAAGCACGTGTTTGTCGATCACTCCCTTAGTTATTGATGGAGCGGTGATACTCCATCACGGGACCTCTATTCTCGTTATCAGTGTAGGTTCCACAGATCACATTGTTCTCCTGTATCTTGTGGACAGGAGATAACAGTCAGACTTGGGACAACCCTTCACGTAGATAAGGTTTACACATGTATTTCCAGTAGACATACAGGATCTCGCATGTATACATTGCGTATATGTGATATTTATTTCACACTATTGAGACTTCAGTTTCACTAATGGTCTACCACCAGTTGCTCAGTCTATTATGGTCCCCAATACATCACAGGTTGTCAGACCTCCGGCCGTCTCTTTGTAGACACAGTTCCCGACCACTCCTCTCATGGGCTTCTGCTACATGAGTGGTGCAGCATAACAAGCACCAGGCTCTTCCTCAGGTTGGCCAGCCCATCATACTGTAACTCTGATGTTTATTGAAATACCTCTAAAGGGATAATGTATATTGCAGTCCATTACTTGTAAAGATGACATGTTGGCCAATACTCTTGAAGAGGACCGTTCACCACTTCCTTCAACTGCGATTCTTTGCATCCTGCTGCTCCACTGATTTCAATGTAGTTGGAATTTTATTGTAACACCATCCCATCAATGTCATTATTTTTGGCACTCTAGTGACAGCTGGGCAGAGCTAGGCTATCGGCTTATGCTGGTGATGACCTGTAATGGCCCGTTGGACGAGACATTACAGTTGGCTTCCTGGCTAGATGATAGAGTATGGCCATCTTTATTAAAAGAAATCTACCATTTATTTTTATGCATTATGAACCAAACATACCTTGAGAATGCTGTAGCTACACTGATGCACAAATATATCTTGTTTAATCACTGATTATGATAATGAGGCTCTGTCGCTCCTGTGGCTGCCATGGTGCTCTCCTCACCCTAATTATGCACTGCTGCAGCTTTGTCCCGCCTGGCATAAGCCGAGATCACATCATCACTGTGTTATCCCTGACAGGCAGAGGTAATCAATCGCTGAACCAAACACCAGCTGCTGTGTATGAGTCATACAGCTCAAGTTGATTAGTCTGGACAGTACAAGCAGCTCCTGTGTATGTTGATTGCGACGGGACGGGTAAGTAAATGTGTCCCACTGTGGTGGAATTTATCATTACAATTTGTCTTTGACTTGGTCGTCTTTGTTCAATTCCATTCTAGTCCATATTTTATATAAAACATATGTTATCCTAATTCCAGGACCACCATTGATTTTCTTTCCTTATTTAATAAGTGCAATGATGGAAATAATTGAATGATTTTTATGAACAATTCATAACTTCTGGTCTCCATTTCAGGACTTACAGAATCATGCTCCCCATTGACCCGGTCACCGTCCTCCTGCTGATTTTATTTTTCCTGTTTTTGATTAAATTTTTCAATGAACCAAAACTTAAAAACTTCCCACCTGGACCTAAACCCTTACCCATCATTGGGAACATGCACATCCTAAACCTGAAGAGGCCATACCGGACTTTCATGGAGGTAAGTAACACTGAGCCCTAGGGCTCCTTGGGCTCGTCAGAAAATATTACTATTGGGCCTGAATTGCTGTAGATCCTAGTCTCAAAAGTGGGTTGTCTTCTGCTGGACCATTGGGCCCAGTTTTGGGTTGAAGTCCTATCCCACCAGAGAATCCTCTGGGGGGCCGTCCAAACCGCGGTGAACAATGAACTATACAGTGTATGTGTAAAAAATTTATCTATAGAATTTAGTAAATTTTACCTACTTTGAAGCAATGAACTGATAATTTTTTACCCCATTTGCAGCTCTCGAAGCAGTACGGCCCAGTGTACAGCGTCCAGATTGGAAGCCAGAAGATGGTCTTACTGTGCGGATACGAGGCCGTGAAGGACGCTCTGGTCAATTATGCTGAAGAATTTTCCGAGCGACCTCATATTCCCATATTCCACGACATAACAAAGGGCTATGGTAACTTATGGTATTTTTGGTATTGAAAATATACGAGGACCATGAATATATTATGAAAAGGAGCAATTTCTGAAGACTTTGTGCATGAATTAAGCTTTTGTTTCTCCATTGTTCAGTGGCAGTGTATCTGCGCAATGTGGTGCTACTACTACTACCTACACCTGGACACTTATATTGTATCCTTATTAGACTGTAGGTACCCACTGCTCTGAGTGACTGCTGTAGTATTCAGATAGAAGCCTACTTTAGCTTTTACCTATAGCAAAAGGGAGCAGCTCCATGCAGAGAAGTAAGAGCACAGCAGTGTGAGGACATGCCCAGGTATCAATTTCAGCTTCAATACTGGAATATATATATATACATTTTTCACAGTCCTGCTGTTACTAACAACATACAAAGAGTTATGATTACACATCTCACCAGGGACAATACCTAACATATGCGCAGCCAAGTGCCCAGGTAATATTTGTAGTTCCTCTAATCTAATGTTACAGTCTACAGTTTAGATTTCTTGTAGTATTTGAGATATTTGTGATTGAGGATCTTCTTTTCAGCATGAGATGGTAACTAGTTTATAACAAATATTAATTTTTTTTTTCTATTTTCTGTGTGACATGAGATTTCCTGGATACAGACGGCAGAACATTTGTGCCGAGGCATTGATACGAGGTATGGCATTGGGGGAATTACTTCCAAAAAGTTCTGCAAAAGTATCCTCTTAACATATACACATATAAACTATGCACAAACTGATTGCATCACCATCCTATATAATACTAGATTATACTACATAATTTTACTACTGTGCTACATGATAATACTACAGGATACTACATAATTGTGCTGCCATATTGCATAATAATACTACACAATATTGTATAATTGTTGTACTATACTACATAACAATACAGAATGATAATGTACAATTGTACTACTATACTACATGATAATACTAGATGGTACTACATAATTACACCACTGTGTTACATACTGATAATACATGATACTGTATAATTCTACTACTATACTACATAATAGTACTACATGATAATACATAATAATACATAATGACACCATCGTGATTATGGAAATACAGCATGGTCTGTGTCTGCGTCTACCTTGATTCCCATTATAGGTTGAGGAGACGCTGGCTGTCGGGTTTAACTTGAGTGGGTGCAGATGGTGTTGCGCTCCCAGACCCAAGAGGCTTAAGGGGCTCATAAGGTGTCACTTTCCCATATGAGAAGACTATTACTATACCCATAAACTATAGTCGGGGGCCTGGAACAGACTTTACACTGGGGCCCATCAGCTTCTAGTTACACCACTGCTGGCTGTTCCTGTGATTCACTCATTAGGCTGTCTGAATGTGGCTCTAGTGGCTAGCACCCTTAAAGGGGTTATCCGGGTTTAAATTTTTTTTTATGTGCGGGCTGGGGAGGGCTAGTTAAACATAATAAACATGTACTTACCTCCTCCGGTGCTGCCGATGTCCCGCGCCGCGGCCCGTCTTCTCTGTGCGCCGGTTTCATTACACCGGCGCACAGGGAGCTTCCGGCCGGCCGGAAGCTCCCATGCGCACCATCTCTCAGCGCTTACAATGCTGAGAGATAGGGACGCATGGGAGGAGCCGTCCACATCGTGGACCGGAAGCTCCCTGTGCGCAGCTTCCGTGCCCCTGTAAACAAACAGGGGCACGGATCGAAGGGACCGCGGCGCGGGACAACGGCGTCGCCGGAGGGGGTAAGTACATGTTTATTATATTTAACTAGCCCTCCCCAGCCCGGACATAAAAAAAAATTTAAACCCGGATAACCCCTTTAAGTATTTGTCTCCCACTTCTCCCTTTGCTGGTCAAATTCCTAGCTGGTAAAATTTACACTACTGCCTTTACTCTCCATACTTGATCTTTGGCTTGTATAATTATTAACTATCCTTTGGGTTGCGATTCTTCAATTGTTTGCTCCCCCTGTATGGGGGATGTATATACGGCAATGGGTTCACGGTGCCATACGGGAGTGGTACGGTGCAGCACACATGTGGCACCATACCGTTTCATAGCTGGGAGAAAGATAGGACATGTATCCACTATGGAGAGGGGTCGGGGGTATCAATATAGAGAGGCTTGGTGCTCACCCCCTCCACATCTCCCAGGCGCCGACATGTGCCCACCGTGCTACTTTACGGTGGGCACACATCGAGTGAATGTAGCCTTAGACCCAGATTGTTCACTTTACCTTATTCCTTATTGTGTTTGTATATCCGTCTTGTGTCTGCACTGGGCCTAGGAAGGGATTGTCATTGTGGTTGTCCGGTATCACTAGAAAACAGAGTAGGCAAGTAGGCAGGTGACAGTTTGCAGGACTAGATCTCTTCCTGGAGTTCTAATCCCCATTACAAATACAACATGAAACTGTATAATGCCGCAAACATGCTGAATAATAACATTACGTGAGACTGCATAATTACTACTAACTACTAATGGCCCCACCTTGCTACATAATAATAGCACATGAAAAAATATATTTGTAATACCGTACTGAATAATAAAGCAGAATGCCACATAATTCTACTACCATACTGTATTACAAAAGTTAGTGATGCTACATAGTGGGACCATCATAGTACAAAATAATGCAGCATTACTCCACCACCATATGCTACATAATACTACATATTTGTACCAGCATACAATATAATGATACTATATGATACAGTATAATTGTTAATGGGGCTGACTTATAAGGTAACAAAAGAGGCGTGGTTTTCTTTGTAATATCCTGGAAAGCTTATTTGCATATTTCCCAGAATTTCCCAGCATGAATGGCTATAAGTCTCTAGAAGCCTGCAAGGAAGACCAAATTGGCAAAGTGTCTGTAAGGAGAAATCTTACTTCCCGATGTTATAACTGTTTGAGCCTTTCTGATATTCAGAAGTAGCTGGAAATGATTTTGTGCTCCCCCCTGTGGAGAGTCCAAACAGTACACTATCAAAGGTGTTGGTCCCTGAGATGGTGAGCCGGCTTAAGGTGACATATATGGATGTGATTCACATGGGTTCACCATAATATCACATGATTGAAAGAGAAATATCACTGGGTATATTAAAATATCCCTTTAACCTTTAAGCGACTGAATCTAAAAATGTGTCTGCATTTCATGTTGCTTATTTATTGGTTTGCTTATCCTAAACAGCACACCATGAGGTCTGGCATGGTATTACACGTTCAAATTATTTCAATATTTTCTTTGTCTTCAAGTTTTTTTTCTAGGTGTTATCTTTTCTCATGGAGAGAACTGGAAAGTGATGAGAAGATTTACACTCTCTACATTAAGAGATTTGGGGATGGGAAGGAGAACCATAGAAGACAAGATCACTGAAGAATGTGAATTTTTAGTAAAGAAGTTTAAGTCATATGGAGGTTAGTTTTTAAGGGGGAGGGGTTCTGTAAATTTTTTTTTACACACAATAAAAATATTGTTTAAGAATTCAAGGAATATTGGGGGAGATTTACTAAGACGCCTCTATCAGTTTGATGATGGACAAGGCTCATTAAAATTAGTGTTTCAGCTGGTTTTAGGCTGTTTGGACTCCATACAGCACTATGGGGCAGATTTACTAACCCGGCCCATTCGCGATCCAGCGGCGCGTTCTCTGCGGTGGATTCGGGTCCGGCCGGGATTCACTAAGGTAGTTCCTCCGCCGTCCACCAGGTGGCACTGCTGCGCTGAAGTCCGCCGAGTTCCGCTGGAATGCCCTGAAATTCACTGGCCTATACTTGGTGAAGGCAAGTGCAATTTTCGCGACACATTTTTTTTAAAAAATGCGGCGGTTTTTCCGAATCCGTCAGGTTTTTGTTCGGCCACGCCCCCCGATTTCCGCCGCGTGCATGCTGGTGCCGATGCGCCAAAATACAATCACGTACGCCAAATTCCGGGGGCAATACAGGGGAAATCGGCGCAAATCGGAAATATTCGGGTAACACGTCGGGAAAATGTGAATCGGGCCCTTAGTAAAAGACCCTCTATGTGTATGGCAGGGCATGGAGTCAATCGGGTGGGGAGTGGGGCCACCCATCTAAGGATGTAATGTTAAAAAAAATACAGCCATGTAGGCTCAAATTTATAGATGTGGATTAACCGAAAATTCATATATACCGGAAGAAGCCTAAGAAAATACAGTCTTATCTAGCTATGGTTGATTCCAAACTGGGAAGCCTACCCTGATCAATATTATTGTGTCAACTTTCCTGCAGCGATGAGTTAATAGGTTGCTCATCTACTGTCAACAGTGCAAGTCAATGAGACAATATCAAAGTAAATTCACCATCCGACCAGCTATTAGAATGAGGTCCTTCACAATATTGTTGGTTGTACAGGGTTGCTTTCTTAGACACCAGTGTCTACATGAAGTTCAATACTTCCCCTCACAGCAGTATCCTCAGTGGTGGATATACTTCAACTTCATAGTGGTTCATCCAACTACTGTAGGGTATCAGGACATCTGTCCTCTCAACTCCACTTCTACAGGCATCTCACATGGACAATGAATGTGACATCATCGCAAAGGTCTTGGAAGTGTGAGGGAACCAAGAACTCCATCCGAGTGTGGCTTTTTCTTTTATTTCCCCCAACATGCCACCCCCCCCCCCCACCTTGAAGGAAATAAAAACAGAAAAAAACATATATTGTGCATTGGATTTCTTACAAATTTCTTCAAATTCTTAGGAAAACCCTTTGAAAACACAATGATAATGAACGCAGCCGTAGCCAATATCATTGTCTCCATATTACTCGGCCATCGCTTTGATTATGACGATCCAGTGTTTTTAAGGCTAATGAGTTTAATTAATGAGAACATACGGCTGGCGGGATCTCCTGTGGTCACGGTAAGCTCTAGGATCATGAAACTTTTTGTTCAACTTTGCATTCAATGAATAAAAACATGGAGGGATTTTTTTATCCACCCCTACAATTCACTTCCAGTCAATAATTTCCACCAATCAAACCTAATAAATCAATCCCACCCAATAAAAACTCTTCAATTTGGTAATCATATAGATATTTAGGGAGTAAATTGGTGTATTGATAAAAAATGACTGTAAGTCTTGGGGTCTAGAAGACAACAAGATGTCATCCGACTAAAAAATGTGTGACCTTATATGACACCTAAATGGCGAGACAAAGAATAAAAATGTTCATGTATAATGCATATTAATGGCTTGTTATTTTTGTCCTGTGCAGTTATACAATACTTTCCATTCTGTAATGCGCTGGTTACCGGGAGCTCACAGAAAAGTGAGTGAAAATGCTGAGGAGACCCAAAAATTTGTCACAAAGACCTTCACAAAGCACAAGGAGCAGCTGGACGTGAATGATCAGAGGACTCTTATAGACACTTTTCTAGTCAAGCAACAAGAGGTATTGTACCTGAGCCATCTTCAGAGGGGAGGAGACTTAAGTTAATCAAGCTTTTATGTAATTTCTACATAAAAATTAGATTCCCACCCACCTAAACCCCTAAGGGTTAAATACAGGGTCAACTTTGGTATAATTGGATTTGTTTTTACCAATTTTTATTTTTGGTGATTACAGCGCCATCTGTCAATAAAAATTACCAGAATCGCAGATTAAATCAATGTAATTTTCCTGGGGAATCTGCAATAAAAAAATTAATGTTTTATAGTTTCCCCCACAGCCCCTCTTTCTGGGGGTTGGGGCTCAATTTGATACCATTGGATAGATCTTTGAAATATATTTAACACATGTAAGATATTCCATCGTCCCGATTTTTTTTTTTGTTACACCCTGTATGAAGCTTCAAAAGAAATACTGTGTATACTTGAGTATAAGCTCAAATGGGCTGGCTAACTACTGGGCCAGGAGGCTGGCTAACTACTGGGGCTGGGTACTGGCTATATGCTTGGGCAGGGGGTTGGCTATAAGCTTGGACAGGGGGCTGGCTATATACTGAGGGCAGGGGGCTGGCTATATGCTCAGGGCAGGGGGCTGGCTATATACTGTGGGCAGAGCGCTGGCTATATACTAAGGGTATTTCCCTCCCTAGGCTTGTACTTGAGTCAATAGGATTTCCCAGTTTTTGTGTGGCAAAATTAGGGGCCTCGGCTTAAATTTGGGTTGGCTTATCCTGAAGTATAACTCCTATCAAATGAAGTAAATAATCAATTACCAAAGAATGGTAAACAAAATTCAATATACTTTATTAGATAATCAAAAAAAGCTTCCCGTAGGGATAAAATATGGGAACACAAGGATAACAAACAGACTAATACACAATGCACAAGACCCGGATAAAAAGTATAGTAAAAAAGTGGTACAATCACTAATGGTATAACAATACTGTAAAAGAGGACCTGATTCGTCCAAACAACTAGCAGCACAGTATATAATCTCCTGATATAGGATAAGTCCTACATGCCTCATAGGTCTGAGGATCAACAGGGAAAAGGTTCTATGTATATAAGTAGACCAAAGATAGACCACAAGTGTAAAGTATACAGACCACGGTGATGTGCAGGAACCCCGACACGTGTTTCGCCTCCAAGGCTTCTTCTGGGGGAATATCCTGAAGTATATACCGTTGATGGAAGCAACTTTCCCTAATAAATTTTGTGATTTTATTTACCAGTGTTGAACAAACAATGTTTCAGCTCAAATTGAAGAGCTGAAATGTTGCCTGTTCACCACCGGTCGAATGAAATCCAGGAATTTATTGAGGAGTGCAACTTCCATCTATTTCTTTCGGACTTTCGGACATTGATCTATTTATAGCAGTGCCACTCCATATTTTTTCTTTGTCTGTAGAATGCTTCAAAAGAATAAAAAATTGCCTATATAATGCAATGTAATAGCAACAGCAATGTGAAGATCACATGTTCAGGACCATGAATTACAGTGAAGGGGCTTTCTGAGGAAGAGAGAGCTTGACTTCAGTGTTAAAATCTCCGCCTCCTTGACTTTGTACGACTAGCTTACATCTTACTTCAAAGTTGATTTTCTGGGTGAGACCATCTCACTGGGTCATGAAAGAGACACGATCAGGAAGATTTTTAGCTGCTTGGCAACACACTGGTATTGGTTTATTAGGTCAATTTCTGCTAACAGGTTCCCTTTAATGATGCAAAATGTTTTTATTTTCAATTTTCTTTACCCAATACAAAACTTTTCATCTATACCATGTTTTATGTCTCATGTTATTTATCTCTCATAGTTATAAAAAATAGTTTTAAAATGGGTTAGCATGGGTTACCCTCTGGGTAAAAAAAATACAAGCAAAATTATTGTAAATACTTACAATAATGGAATTGGGTAACAAGAAAATATGTTCTAAAATCTTTAAAGCACTTTGATATTTTCAGCGTATAATATTATTTCAGGAAAAATCAGAAATTGCATCTTATTTCCACAACGAAAATTTAGTAATGGTGGTCAGCAACCTGTTCGCTGCAGGAATGGAGACAACGTCAACTACTATACGATGGGGTCTTCTCCTAATGATGAAATATCCAGAGATTCAAAGTAAGAAAATGCAGTTTTTACAGTAAATTACCTAAATGTGTAAAATTAATTATATAAAAAAAATTGGATTAAAAAATTATATCAAATTTACTATAATTATATTATATACTCGAGTATAAGCCTAGTTTTTAAGCAAAAAAAATGTGCTAACAACCCAAACTCGGCTTATACTCGAGTTATAAAAATATATCAAAACTCACCTTTCTGGCTTCCCCCAATTCTGGCTAAGAGGCTGGCTATATACTGGGGGATATGGGCTGGCAGGCTATATACTGGGGGATATGGGCTGGCAGGCTATATACTGGGGGGCAGGTGCTGGCTATATACTGGGGCAGGGTCCAGCAGGCTATATACTGGGGAGGCTGTGACCAATGCATTTCCCACCCTCGGCTTATACTCGAGTCAATAGGTTTCCCCAGGTTTTTGTGGAAAAATTAGGGCCCTCGGCTTATGCTTGGGTCGGCTTATAATCAAGTATATACGGTATATTATTATAATATTATATTATTATAATTATATCAAAAAATTCTATTAAAAAAATTGTATAGCAGAAATAACTTTTATTACTTTTTTAAGTTTTAACAGTCTTTTTTTTTATTGAACTCGACAATATATTAATTTTGATACAGCTCCAAAGGCAAGGTAGTCAACAAAGTGGATAAGCATATCCAGTACCGGACGAGATCATATTCAGTTAAAAGTTCAAGCTTTATGTCATTTGTTTAAAAAGTACATGCTTTTGGGATCTGTGCAGATAATAGGATTGATGCAATTATGTTTTAGTTACAGAGATATTCTCATGAAGACAAGTTTCTTATATGTACTCAGGATAAGAAAATAACACATTCTCTAATTCACTGTTACTAACAAAAATACAGCATTTCACAGATATAAGTCCAACCTCTCTCTATCAGTCTGGTGTTAACAATTTAGGTTGCCCTGGATCCGACCGTAAATCAGAAGTCTACGGTCAGGCAGGGCAGATTGTTCTCCTGTCTGATACTACACTGAGCTTCTCTCTGCAGTGGCCTCCTCTTGCTTTCCAAGACGAACTCATACACACACACGTAGAGACTTCCTTCAGGTAAGCAACAGTTTGAGGAGACTTACTCTACAAGATACAGGCAGATAAGATCTTTATTCAGGGGACAGAGGCACAGCAGATCTGACAGTGTATGTTATGGCTAAGATGGCAGAGCTGAGAATGTCATTGTGTGTTATATGCATCTCATGGATCTTATCATCTCATCTCTGATCTGTCTCACCTCTCTTTCTATGTGTCAGATACTAGTGATTGATAGGAAGCTAAATCAAAGCTTGTATAAACCTTGTACCCTGATAATCTAAGCACATTGTCAGCTCACAGCATCTCACAGAAAATGATGGATCATGAAGTGTCTGCGATAATCTTAGAGAGTCCCCGCTCACACTCTAAAACAGCAATACTTTATTGAGTAAACATCACTAGGGGATTAAAATTTAAGAATTTCCTTTCTCAGGCAAACCCTTTTAAGCTTTGATCAAACAGGCATAGCTGAAACATGATGAGTCCCATCATCTGCACTGATCCCATGCTGCATGTACTTTTTATACACATGAAATAAAGCTTGAGCTTTTAATTGAATATGATCCTGTCAGGTGATGGTTATCCTTTTCTACTGTGGTAGAAACCTAATCACATACCATGGATGATTTTAGGCTGGTTTGGCTTTGGTCTTATCCTAAAGGTACTGTCCAAGTGACCCTGTCGATTTAGACCCTTTATAAGCTTAACTTGGAACTTTACTTTGCTGAGACTGGATCCCAAGGCTGGTACCTCTAATATTCCCAATTCAGGTCACTGTAGGCCTAGGAGGATCAGAGGATGTAGTGCAAAGTACCAGGGATCCAGGTAGAGGAAATAACTGGCAGGTAAGGTCAGAGATCAAGAGAGTGCAGGTTCAGGCAAGATTCTGGGGGAAAGCTATGGATAGTGATCAGATGAAGTCAAGATAGTCACCAAGAATCAATGTTCTGAAAAGGGAAAGTTAAGAAACAGTTGTGGTCGGAAAAACAAGCATCAACAGAAACATCATTATGAGGAATGTGCCTTTGTTTCTGTGGAGCTGGCATGAGGAAACATCCTAAGATCCAACAGCAGCTGTGAGGAGAAAGCAGAAGGGTGGTCCTAAACTTCTAGCTATAAGAATATGTGTATATAATTTGCAGACATGTACATCACTCTAATCTCAGCTATGGGAATATCGTTCTAAATTTCATCCTAATAAAGATTTTCCAAAAATATTTAATAACAGTTTGGTCCTTCTCTTCTATTCTGATGCTAGAAAATGTGCAAAATGAAATAGAAAAAGTTATTGGATCATCTGAGCCTCAATCAGAGCATCGGAAGAAAATGCCCTACACAGATGCCGTCATCCATGAGGTGCAAAGGTTTGCCAACATCGTTCCAACTAATATACCGCACGCCACGACCCAGGATGTTACGTTCAGAGGTTATTTCATACCAAAAGTAAGTAAAAAATGTACCAATAACAGTAGGGTACAAGATTAAGAAGATGTGAAAAATCAAGAAATATGGTAGTGCAACCACCCCAGTTGACCTCCTCCAACCCTTAAAATTTTAGTGGCAGACTAAGAAGAGCATAACAATTGGAGCCATGGTAAGGGAATGCCAATAGGTAGCGCATGTGCACCAGAAACTGGCCCATGTTCACAAGATCCAAGTGCCATGTCAACTAAGGGCAAAGATGTCAATGTCATGAAGGACCAACCACTTGGAAAAACACATTTGGCATTTTCTGTGGGTATACTATGGGGCAGATTTACTTGCCTGGTCCAGTCACGATCCCGCGGCGTGCTGTCCTACGTGGATTTGGGTTCTGCCGGGATTCACTAAGGTTGTGTGCCCGACATCCAGTAGGTGTCGCTGCTGCGCCGAGATCCACCGGAGTTCACCTGCTTCTTCTCGGTGCATGTAAGTGCTTGATCTTGCGACACCTTTCATTTTTAAATTCCATGGTTTTCCCGAAACCATCGGGTTGTCCGAAGGCCACGCCCCCCAATTTCTGTCGTATGAAAGTCGGCGCCAAAAATCCGATCACGTGCGCCAAAATCCCGGCAGAATTCAGCGCAACACGGAAAAATTCGGGAAACCTGACGAAAGTGCGGCTGCGGAGCCCTTAGTAAATGAGCCCCTATGAGTTTATAGGGAATGTCCCTTTAAAATGTTGTACATGATTCTTTTTCAGGGCACATTTGTCATGCCCCTGTTGACCTCTGTCCTTCAAGATGAATCCTACTTCGAAAAACCAAATGAGTTCTACCCAAAGCATTTTCTTGACTCGAAAGGGAATTTTGTGAAGAATGAAGCATTTCTACCCTTTTCAGCAGGTAATTTAATACAGTCCTCTATTGATTGGTTGGAAATTCCATTGTTTTTTTGTTATGGGAGAATGTGTTATTATAAGCCTGTCAACCCTCCGGATGGATATTAGATCCTTTCATTAAAATGCATGGCCTACTCTGTATAAGATGTAGATACAGTAAAGGTAAATTTCTTAATGTAATGGTTTATCAAAATTGAATTAACTCTTTAAGGAAGGATCATTTTATTCATAGGGCAAAAGTTACAACTGTGTCAGGTTCAACAACAGCAGGAGGACCCATAACAGTCTAAACTTGCAATCTGCATCCTTAGGACCTTGAGTGTAGTAGCAACAGTCTATGTCTGTATATGTCCCCTCCTATCCTGTATGTAAAGTATAGGCAAAGCACTGTACTACTAGTCCTTTCCTCTATATAGAGCAGTGGTGGCGAACCTATGGCACGGGTGCCAGAGGCGGCACTCAGAGCCCTTTCTGTGGGCACCCGGGCCATTGCCCCAGAACACCAGACAGGACTCAAAGAATCTTCCTGCAGTTCCAAGCAACGTAAAAGATGCTGCTTCCAGTCATATTTTCATACTTACTTCGCTACTTGGGACTGTAGGAAGAGGGAGAATGAGTAGACAGGGCCGAATTATCTTTGGAGGACCCCCTGCTGGCCCCACGATTCTGTGTACAGACGGACACTGGAAAGAAGCAAAAATTATGCAAATTTTCCATCTTTTTACTGTGTTGCTGTCCTCAGGAGGCCAATATGATTGAAAGTTGTTGAAGAACAGGGAGCAATAAGTTACTGCTTTACGCTTTGCTCACGATAAATAAGGGGGGTTTTGGGTTGCATTTTGGGCACTCGGCTGCTAAAAGGTTTGCCATCACCTATATAGAGTATGGACACAGTGCTACTACTTCTACCCTGCTTGTTCAATTTGGGCACAGCACAGAATTACTTTTCCTATACAATACAATAAAACTTTATTGATCCCATTTGGGAAATTTTGTACACACTGTCCAGCCAGGGAATGGGGGGGGGGGGGTGCAACTTAAACTCATGATGCACAATTAAACAATTAAAAGACAAACAAATAAAAATAAACAAAATAATACGACATGATGGCAATAGGAGCACTAAGAGGTATTGATGGGTATTGATAGATTTCAATATTTCAATCCCCTTTGGTACAAATTCCTTTGGTTTGGCAGTTTGATTGGCGGTAACAAAATATTGCTACGATAGATTCCTCATAGATAGCTTCTCTGGGATCAAAATCCAATCCAAGGGTAAAGTTTAAGCCAGTGATTGGCTGCTGTAGGCGCATCATCTGCCAGATCATCTCATCTGCAGTCAAGTGAACAAGAATTAGATTTGTTGCAGTAGCATAAGACAATAAAAAATATTAAAATATTAATTTTCTTTTGTTTCTATTTCCAGGTAAGAGAAGTTGTGCCGGAGAGAATTTGGCTAAAATGGAGCTGTTTCTCTTCTTTACAAGACTACTGCAGAACTTCACGTTCAAAGCTCCTCCAGGGGCAAAGCTGGACCTAACCCCAGCTGTTGGGTTCACAACACCACCCATGCCACATCTTATTTGTGCCATACCTCGTGGCTAAGAAGTCTACAGGACAAAAGTAGATGAGCCAATGAACAAATATTGTAGTGTATCTTTTGGTCATTGTGAATGCTTACTGTAGTCCAATGTTCTCTGGTCGTGTTGGGAGTTATGGCTTCACCCCAACCGGAGAACCCAGGCAGATCAGCACTGTTATAGATGAGACCTTGGCTAGTAATCTTGTTGTAGTAAAGTTTTTGGTTTATGCCAACTCCATAAATTTGAGATGAGTTCTGTAATCCTAATCTTTATCTCGAGATCATTCCTATGATCGTTGACGGTAGCTCTAGTCTAAGTTGGACCTATAGAGGCTTCACACTTAATTCATGTGTAACCAGAGGCTCATGCTCCTTCTATTTCTAGCTACAATATATCAAACAGTGACACATACTTATCAGATGAGGTGGGTTTTGATGCTCATGGTCCCAATGTAAGAAATTTAACAGATCCTCCAACTCCCTCCTATATGTTATTTCTAATCGGTCGGGTTATGGACCAACTTCCCTGGTGGTCATGGGCTGGCACAAATATTCTGACTCCACCCTCCTGACAGTAAAGATCTGAAAATAATGACATTGGTTACTCTGGAGTGGTGAGGACTATGATGAAGAATCCAACTGCACCAGAATCATTGGATGCAGATTTTTAAATATGTTGGATTGGTAAAGGTGTTGTAGGTTCCCCTTAGGTGCCCATATCTCAAGATGACCTTATTTTTGTCATGGATCCCCCTTCTCCTTTGGTTAGATTAGTGCTAATTCTTGGAGAATGTATGTATCATGGCATTTTAATGAGTCTGGAGTAGCTAGATAAGTTCAGGACCTTAACAGATGGTCCTGGTCAGCACTTTGTAGTTCAGTGTGTACTCAGATCTGACAGAGATAAATCTGTAAAACATAAACCCTGTGTCGAGAAGTATTTATGATATGAAATGATTGTCTATGTTCACTTGAAAGCACAATACTGTACAGAGGACATAAAACAAAGTAATTAAAGATAAGCGCTCCTGGTGGTCCGGTTCGGTCGCCTGACACTGACATATTACTGGATTGGTGGCCAAACAGCTAATCCGGAAAATTCACACCCCCTAGCCAATCATAGCCATGACTAGTTAGGGGCATCAATTTCCTGGATTTGCTGTTTGGCCCCCAATTTCGCAATATATCCGGATCAGGCATCTGAACCCGAATGCCGAATCTGGCGACAGGTATTTTAACCAGAAAGCCCAATTTAGGACTAATAAGGACATAAATAGAGGACTTTCTTATTTGGATGACATCTAAGAGCTAAAAACAAAAATGTTGTGGAGTCTTTATTTGCTCCCCATTCCACTAAAGATCACAAGATGCACCAAAATGTTCTAAAACATAGAAAAAATGAGCCATGAGACTTGTAGGCCAATTTTTATTATACACATTACAGAACTTTTTTGTATCTCTGTGAGTCATTTCCTTTTCTGATGGTTCCAATGTAGTCAGAACCCCTCATTAATCTGTTCAATGGTTCTTTCCACAAGAATGTAGCCATGTAAAGATTGTGTGAGATGGAATGAGATGGAATGAACCACCACTCACAAATAAATAGGGGATCTGACTACACTGAGAAACAGAATCACTAATTAAAAGATTTTGTCCTTTACTATGAAGCTTTGAGTTAGTAAAAAATAAACAGAATGGGGAATTTCCGTCAAATCCGGTATTACCTGAGCTGAGTGTTTACAAAGCTACAGAACAATGTGGGATTATGAGATTTTCTCCTGTGGCATCACAGTTACCAGATATGCCTGACAGCAACTAAAGAGAATTAAGACTGAGTATTATATATCCAGTGTTATGTTTCACAAGAAACATTTGGCATGGAATATATATAGTCTTATAATGAGATATCAGACTTGTATAGTACACTAGTTAAGATAAAATAGATCTCTGCTTTGGCACCGGGCCCCAATAAACACTGCAACCTCAGCATCCCCTTTAAGCGTTTCCTAAGTTGACTGGTGACATTATTCTGGTTCCAATAACTTATAGTCGTATCAAATTCTTGCCGCATGCAGAGTAAATTATCCATTCAGTTCTTAAAAGGAGTCTATTAGATTTAAAATGCCCTGAAATAGTACGAGACCAATGACATAAGGCAGAGATATTCGTCTAATATCATTAATGGACATGTGTATCAGCCTGAAGGTCGGTTTGGTGGGATTTGCCTCAGACAGCTATAAGCCGGGCAGCTCTCCCTAGCACAAATGGAACTGTAAACCCTGTAAACCCAAGGGGACCCCACTAAGTGCTGGCATGTGTGCTCAGATCAACACCTGCTTTGGGGGACCAAGGAGGAGCCAGATGAGGACCTTCATCTTTCTTCTCCACCCAACCCCACTTCTATACTTCTTCTCGCGGAAGAAACTACACCAAGAAGAGGAGAACAATGCTGGGCAGCGTTATGTGTTACACCAAGGTGGAGTAAACCATTAGTGGTGTCCAAGGACATAAATTACATTGGGCCCACAAAATTATAAATCTGCCCTAGGTTCACTTGTTCTGGGTCCACCTGTAGTGACCACCCTATGCGGCTTTGTTTGATGGTGTCTACAAATATATGTACAGAGAAAGGTGAGTATCTGATTTATTTTTTCAATTTTGACTGAAAAAGAAAACAAAAGGAGGAGAGGGGCTGTGAGGGAAACATAAATGGGGACTATAGGGACTAGTTATAGAGGTCTGCATGGGCACTGCCAACCAAGGTTGCAATGCAAAAATAAAAATGCTTGAGAAAGAGCCACCCGATGTGAAACAGCCCGTAGCCATCGTGGTTTGCACCCTCCTGTATGTAACATACCAGTAAAGTAGAAGTCCATACACCTGGTGCGTGCCGCTGTTTTTCCTCTTCTATTGGATAAATGGGGGCTATTAAAAGGGTCCGTAAGGGGGAAACAGTTGGGAGGATACAAAATCAGAGCTTTTGTAAATGTACCGGGTCACTGTAGAAATTGAATTTTGGCACAAACTGAGATCTTTGCTAAACATCGGAGCATACTTATGGTCTGGGACCAAGACCCCCAATTGCGAAATAAATGTGTATGAACAAGTAGTCAGAATCTATTACACTAGACCAGCACCCCCCATAGGGGACAACGGGCTGGTGAGAAACCAAAGGGAACCTTCTGATGTGGTTTCTGAATGAGGTGTCATCAAGTCATAGCCACAGAATTCCAGCTACTGGAAAAAACTTTGGAATTAATGGGGGTCATTTATCATTGGGCTCCTTGGGACAGTCTGTTTTTGGAGCTCTGCTACCCATCAGATTTTTTCTAAAGTGGCTTGGGTCCTTTAATAAATGTTCTTATGGTCTGCTTTCTGTCTGGGATTTTTTTTTTAAAAGCCCCCAAAAAGTCTCAAAATGCATAAAAAGTCCTAGCGCAAAAACAGCAGGAGGCTGGACTGACTATGAGACTTTTTATGGGACTTTTTGTAAAAGTCTCAAGCTATGACTTTGCACAATGCTGCAGTAGTTCTATGTTTACACCAGATTAACAAAGTGGCAGCAATAGTCCTGTGAGACTTTTTAGCAGTGACACTTTTATGAGGCTTTTTTACATCACAAAGCTTGGGAATGATAAATAACCCCCAATGACTTGATTTAGAGTCAATTTTGGTCATAGATCGGGCAAAATGTGACTGTCCCCTGAAATATGTTGGGAAGACAAAGTGGAAGGATCACTATGGTGATATTCAAAACAAGGACACCACCATATCACGACACCTACAAAGTGTCCATAATGGAGGTTCCACCATATTTATAAGTGACCTCGATTGGAAAAGAATCGTCTTGCAGGTGGATACAGATGGATATAGATGGAAATCGGAAATAAATCCTTGAACTTCAGCCGTGTTCTGTACCACCTGAACTCTCTATTGTGCACACCCTTCCAGTTACTGTAAATGAGTGTTGAAACGTTGTGTTCTTGTATGATTGTATCACCACCCACATAACATAACATCCAGGAACAGTGACTAATGAACCACAGAATTTGTATCACACAGTGGATGGTGTAAATACATGGATATCACTCACCAGAACTTATGACATCGGGTAGTGGTGATGCAATGATACTAAACCTTCTCACGCCATGTAAATATGGACATCTACCACCAGGATGAAGGATTGTAAACCAAGCACACTGACAAACAGGTGAGTGCCCCCTCTCTCAGGATACTTTTTTCTTATTCCCTTGTTTCTAAAAATAAAAGGCTGTAAAAATTATGCAAATCAGCCTATGGAGCCCATAGCCTATGGCTCATTTGCATAATTTTGAAACTGTTTCCTGTAAAAAAAAACAAAAAACAGGGCTCTAGGTAGCTAAAAGAAGAGCAGATCCTGTCAGAGGGGGTACACACCAGTATGTCAGTGTGCTTGGTTTACAATCCTTCATCCTGGTGGTAGATGTCCTTTAAACAGTGTCACCCTTAGTGAATTGTTATCACAGGAACCACAAGGAACTTATACCAACTCATACAACTTATACAACTCAACTTTTCCAACTTTTTAGGATATACCGGACTAATGACTGCCGGTTCTAAGTCACAATCGTTGCGACCGCTAGTTGTGATGTGACAGCGGACACGATGATTGGTGTCCATAGCAGTATAGATTTCCCTTCCACCAGTGATGTAAAGAGATGTCTATGAGGCTCTATAAACTCCCTTCTCTATTGGTAGACCCTAGAAAGGTCAGTGTAAGAATCCTAAGCAGACACTTCATGATCTCTCTGTGCTGCGAGATGCTGTGTACTGACAATGTGCTTAGATTATCAGGGTACACATTTATTTACACTTTTATTTAGCTTCTGAACATTCACTAGTATCTCATACATTGAAAAAAGAGAGATGAGATATTATGATATCTTTGAGATGGATATAAGACACAATGACACTCTCTGCTCTGCTAAATCCCCTGTAACACACACAGAGTCAGCTTAACTATGCCTGCCTCCCCGATAAAGACTGTATGTTTCTTTAGCTAGAAGAGTAAATCTCTGCAAACTGCTTGCAGGCAGGAAGTGTCTGTGTCTGAGCTGGGCTTGTGATGGAGCTGCAGGAGACAGAGAGCCCTGTAGTGTGCAGAGAGGAGAAGCTATTCATGAGAAGAATCGAACCATAGTCGATGATTTATAGTCGGATCCAGGGACAGCCAAAACTGTAAACACCAGACAGATAGAGACAGGTTGGAATGATATCTGTGAAATGCTGTATTAGAGAATTTGTTATTTTATTCTCCTGAGTATATTTGACAATCTTGTCTCTGTAAAAATGCTCCTTTAAAGGAAGTTCTATTGAGTGAAGGTGGAAGTAGAGCTGCATGGAAAGGTTTCATGTGCTAAGTCTATGCCAAATGCAGGCAGTAATAGAGAAGCAGAATTTACTGAAATACAGCAGAAAATAGAAAGTTTCTGTTTCTGGTCTGTAAAATCCAGGGGGTCACATGACCAATTAGCAGCTCAATCCCATTCAAAAGATAATGTTGTTCATTAATGCTAAGCAAAACCTCCACACAATGTACAGCTCTATAACTGGAGAGCAGTAAAGAGGCTCCTGCTGTATCCTCAAACTTCCGATTGGTTGGGGCGTCGGGTGTTGGCCCCCCACTTGGCAGATGTTTATTATTACCTATTTTTTTTACATTTTTTTTCTAGAATTTTGTATTTTATTTGCGTTTCTATGAACAGGAAAGAAAGTGACAGCTCAGCAGTAATAGGGTATAGAGGAGGGTGGAGACCCATGTGATGAGTCAGGTAGGTGCAGAACTGATTGTGTAATACTAATAGACAGGTAAAAGGTGAGCCAAGACTCTCCTATAGAGGAAAGGTGACACGAGATAACAGAATCAGATCGCTGGAGGAAAGGTGACACGAGATAACAGAACGAGATCGCTGGAGGAAAGGTGACACATAATAACGGAATCAGATTGCTGGAGGAAAGGTGAAGCGTGAAAGTTTGTTTACATCTAAGTTAATAGCGGAATTCACTTGTGATTGGAAGAACTGAAAGATTCTTGTTATTGAAGGGACATTCCATTTATGGACTTATCATACTTGGTGACAGCAGGTAGAAGATAAAAGTTACCAAAGTGCCCTAAAGTACAGAGTAGGTACAAATGTTTAACCAAAATCTGACTCTCTCGGAATTTCTAGGAGACAAAAAAATCGGAGATCACCTTAGAGATGTATCTCCTGGGCATATTTGCTTAACTTGAAGCTCTTGGGCTTAACACTGGGCTAGACACCAGTGGACCCTGATGCGAACTTTGGATCATTTACCTTACATCGCGCTGCCACCCAGTCCAGCACATTACACTTAAAAATACACATATATGCTGCACCGACGTATACTCACTGCACTACACTCATACAGCTTATACATTGGGGTTCCTTTACTAAGGGTCCAGAACGCCGCACTTCTGTCGGGTTTCCCTAATATTTCTGTTTTGTGCAAAATTTACCCAGGGATTTTGGTGCACGTGATCAGATTTTGGCACATCGGCGCCAGCTTGCACATGACAGAAATCGGGGGGTGTGGCCGTCGGACAACCCGACTGATTCGGACAAACTGTAGAATTTTAGAAAGGATTTTTGTCGCAAGATCAGCACTCACATGCACTGGGAAGAAGAAGGTGAACTCCGGCGGACCTCAGCTCAGCAGCGACATATGCAGGAACTCAGATGCACGATTTCAGTTCAACAGTGTTGAATTGCGACAGACCCGAATCCTCGTCGGACAACGCACCGCGAGATTGCGACGGGACCGGGTAAGTAAATCTGCCCCATAGTGTCCAGCATTAGCATCCCTCATTAATATATTGTCTAGCAACTCCCTTCATTAAAGGTGTTGTCCAAGATTAAGCAAAAACAGCGAGGTAGCCACAGGATGGCCCTCTGGTGCTCCCAGTGTCCCACGCCATGGTCCCTCGGTTCCGTACTCCTATTTGTTTACAGGGGCACCACACTTCAACACCAACAACTTCTGGCCATCTGGCTCACATACCCATCTCCTGTACCGCCAAAACCTTTTTATAATTTTGTGCAGCCCTGGTAACCTAGCTGTTTTTGCATAATCTCTGACAACTTCTTTGATAATTTGTCCAGAAGCAGCCTCCACTCAGTAAAATGTCCAGAAGCAGCCTCCACTCAATAAAATGTCCAGCAGCAGCCTCCACTCAATAAAATGTCCAGCAGCAGCCTCTACTCAGTAAAATGTTTAGCAGCAGCCTCCACTCAATACAATGTCCAGCAGCAGACTCCACTCAGTACAATGTCCAGCAGCAGACTCCACTCAGTACAATGTCCAGCAGCAGCCTCCACTCAATAAAATGTCCAGCAGCAGCCTCCACTCAATAAAATGTCCAGCAGCAGCCTCCACTCAGCGAAATGTTTAGCAGCAGCCTCCACTCAATACAATGTCCAGCAGCAGACTCCACTCAGTACAATGTCCAGCAGCAGACTCCACTCAGTACAATGTCCAGCAGCAGACTCCACTCAACAAGATGTCCTGCAGCAGCCTCTACTCAATACAATGTCCAGCAGCAGCCTCCACTCAATACAATGTCCAGCAGCAGACTCCACTCAATAAGGTGTCCTGCAGCAGCCTCCACTACATAAAATGATGCTGCTTGGGGCCATGTATAATTCAGGGGTTTTCTCACCTTTGGGCACCCCCAGACTTTATGTCTGAGTAGCAACCGCTAGCCTTACCCTTCACTCCTAATGTCTACAGCTCTACAAGGGCTCATTACATATATTTTTTAATATTTTAATATTTTCTTTTTATCTACTGGTCCTGGTAGAAATCTCTTTTGGCCAGCAGCTAGTCCGCACAGATGCCTCATACACTTTCATAGCTGGCTTGGCTAAGTATTCATGTGCTTTTATAGGAAAACTGTATGAAGTAATCTCCAGGGAGAACAAAAGATTTGGACATTTTTCTTCAAATATCCAATGGTTTTGTTATGTTTCCAGGAATATCAATAATTGACCCACATTGTGCCAAGAAATGGACATACAGTACACAGTGCAAGGAATGGAGGACCCCATTTTTTTCAATAAAACTTTATTAAGCTCCTTGTAATTGGGTGGCAGATCCTTCACAGATAAACGTGGCTCATTATTCAATTTAAAGAGGACCCATCACCACCTCACACATGCTTTGAATTTTCTATTTTCCGCCCTCCCCCCCCCCCACCCCGTTGCTGAGATATCAGTCCGAGTATCTGACCATTATAATCTCCCCAATGTTGACAGGTGTTGACAGATCGGAGGGGGTGTAAGTCAGATCTGGACTGATAATCTCAGCAATTGCGTCCCTCACTCTGTGTAGTGACCCTTACAGAATGGCATGTTCATTTCCACATGCCTGGAGTGGTGGTCCCCTTTAAGTTGGTTATGGCCAATCCCCTAGATGTGATCAATGGAATCCAATGAAATATTTCTTTCAATGAAGTTGGCCAGCATGGTCCTCCATTTTGCCCCTTGGAGGTACATTCATGCCATTGCTCCATTGTTTTAACACCAGTGACAATCCAAGGACACCAGCATCTACCAGATTCGATGACCGTCCCTGATACTATTACCCTATGTCCTACATAAGGTTAAAACATTACTACATGTCCAGGTTTTCTGATTCTTTTCTCTGCTGTGGTCCATTAGGGGAGATTTGGGTGGTCCGCCATCAATATTAGTAAATCTGGGGGTATCAACAAAACTGGTGGGTTCAGTCTTTAAAGATTGTGCATGATGCAGTCTTCACCCAACTTGATGCCTCAAGTAGAATAGTTGCCAAGTGACAGCTCAGCAGTATTAAGGAGAGAGGAGGGTGGAAACCTGTCAGGCCGGAGGATGTAAAGCACATTGAGTAATACTAATAGACAGGTAGAAGGTGAGTCAGGATTCTGCTCTAGAGGAAAGGTGACACGAGATCTGTATCAGCACATCACAGCTCTGGGTGGTGGAAAGGTGAAGCTTTCATACAGGAAAACAAATAGCGGATTCCACTTCCATAACAAACATAACATTCTTACATTTAACTGTTTAACCACATTATTTTTTTGTTCCAAAATTTAAGAAATACAAGATTGATCAAAGATTGATGCCGACTAGAGATGAGCGAGCACTAAAATGCTCGGGTGCTCGTTATTCGAGACGAACTTTTCCAGATGCTCGAGTGCTCGTCTCGAATAACGAGCCCCATTGAAGTCAATGGGAGACTCGAGCATTTTTCAAAGGGACCATGGTTCGGGAATAAAATGTGTTAATTAACTGAAAAAGAATGTCTTCTGATAAGTTAGCAGATGTATGCAAACATCTGCGATCTATTCTTCACTGTTCCGCGCGTATATTATCTCCCGACAAGTTAGCAGATGTGAAGAACAGTGAAGAATAGAATAAAAACAGTGAACACAGTGAACACAGGATCATTTAAGTGAAAAACACAGTAAAGAACACAGTGAAGAATAGATTGCAGATGTTCTGCACATCTGCTTACTTGTCGGGAGATACGCTGTCCCGGGATCCGCTCCTCTTCTTCCACTGAAGTCTCCCCGATCTCTCTGTCTCTCTGCCCTTCCCGATGTCTCTGTGCCGCTACCCCAATATCTCCGTTCGTGCCGCTGCCCCGGTGCCTCCGTGCGTGCCGCTGCCCCGGTGCCTCCGTGCGTGCCGCTGCCCCAGTGTCTCCGTGCCTGCCGCTGCCCCAGTGTCTCCGTGCCTGCCGCTGCCCGATGTCTCCGTGCCTGCCGCTGCCCGATGTCTCCGTGCCTACCGCTGCCCCAGTGTCTCCGTGCCTGTTGCTGCCAGATGTCTCCGTGCCTGCCGCTGCCCCAGTGTCTCCGTGCCTGCCGCTGCCCGATGTCTCCGTGCCTGCCGCAGCCCGATGTCTCCGTGCATGCCGCTGCCCGATGTCTCCGTGCCTGCCGCTGCCCCAGTGTCTCCGTGCCTGCTGCTGCCCGGTGTCTCCGTGCCTGCCGCTGCCCGAAGTCTCCGTGCCTGCCGCTGCCCAGGTGTCTCTGTGCTGCTCCCCGGTGTCTCTGTGCTGCTCCCTGGTGTCTCTGTGCTGCTCCCCGGTGTCTCTGTGCTGCTCCCTGGTGTCTCTGTCCTGCTCACCGTGTTCTTCAATGTGTTCTTCACATGCTATTTTGTTCGCACCGTTCCGCGCGTATCTCCCGACAAGTAAGCAGATGTGCCGAACATCTGTAATCTATTCTTCACTGTGTTTTTCACTGTGTTTTTCACTTAAATGATCCTGTGTTCACTGTGTTCACTGTTTTTATTCTATTCTTCATTGTTCTTCACTGTGTTTTTTAAATTAAATGCTCGATCTCGAGCAGGGGAAATACTCGTCCGAGCAACGAGCCGTTTCGAGTACCTTAATACTCGAACGAGCATCAAGCTCGGACGAGTATACTCGCTCATCTCTAATGCCGACGGATTGATACCAACTTTTATATCAGATTTCATTGTAGAGACACAAAACCCACAGTAAATAAGTAGCATAATACAAAAATAAGTCAACTCTTTATTACATCATCACTAAAGTACATAAGTAAATCTGCACAAATATCCCACATCATGGGGCACATTTACTAAGGGCCCGAACGCTGCATTTTCGCCAGGTTTCGTGTTTTTTTCCATTTTGCCCTGAATTGCCCCGGGTTTTTGGCGCACGCGATCGGAATGTGGTGCATCGGCGCTGGCTTCATGCGACACAAATCGGGGGGGGGGGGGGGGCGTGAACTTCGGACAACCTAACTGATTCGGACAAACCGTGGAATTTAAAAAGCAAATTGTTTCGCAAGATCAGCACTCACATGCATCGGGAAGAAGAAGGTGAACTCCGGCGGACCTCAGCGGGGAAGCGACACATGCAGGAAATTGGATGCACGATCTTAGTGAATCGCGGCAGAGCCGAATCCTTGTCGGACAACGCATGGCGCGGATCGCAACGGGACGGGTAAGTAAATGTGCCCCCATGTTGTTAGACTTCTTGTAGGTCATACTTGGTGGCCTTTCAAGGTAGCAAAAGGAGGCATTGTTTTCCATTTCCAACCTTGGAAAAACATATTTGCATATTAGTTCCCAGAATTACCTAATGGAGCATCAATGATAAGGAAAATGTAAGGAATGTAATGTAAGGAAAACTCCTACTTCCTGACCCTAAAGTCCACAAGTAAGTACATTGTTCAAAAAGTGGAATCTGGGGAGGGCAGTCACCACAGGATCATCGTGTAGTTTCTTCAGACACCTTCCTTTAATAGTACAAAGTTAATACATATCAGGGGCGAGGGGGTGATGCTGTCAGTGCTAACAAATATTGATGGCCATTTCACGGTCCGACACAAGCCGGAAGAAGTGCTCAGAGCAGAAAAAATGGCCGTCGCTTGTATTTATAGAATTGATTCCCGAAATCCCTTCCTCATCCAATCCCTTCCCTTCCTTGGTTGAACTTGATGGACCAGTGTCTTGTTTCAACCGTATAAACTATGATACTATGAATTCCCCCAACCTTTCACTTTTCACATACGTTCAGGATGTTTTACTGTGGGGATTGAGGACCCCTACCCTCGTATTTGAGGAACATCACACATTTGTTGTTGTCCCACGAGGGGCAGCCCCGGTCAAGTAACTATTGGATAAACCGTCATTAGTATCAGAGGGGAGTAGGGGCCATCAGTTCTCTGCAAGGACTATGTTTAAATACATAATACAATACCCTATAAGAAATAAGGAAACAGACAGATAGAAAGACTGATGGAAAAAGCTACAAGAGATACAGAATTATCACTTGACCTGTAGCCACCTAATATATCGCAAAATATATATTCCTTATACAGTAAGATAAGTGATAGGTGATATCTATACAGTATACAGTGGTATGCACTTCTGTATTCTGTTGGGTAATACCAGTTATAACGTATCCATCAGGATAATGGGCCACACTGAATGTGTATCTATTGCATATATACAAGTAACACACACAAAGTAAACAGAATACGGGTGGAATATATCTTCTATCTGTAATCCAATGTTTGTTTGGATCATATAGAGCAGGGGTCAGGAACCTTTTTGGCTGAAAGAGCCATGAACGCCACATTTTTTAAAATGTTATTCTGTAAGATCTGTACCATATGCACATTCCCCCCAATAGATAGGTAGTCCCAGTGTCACGGATGCCCCTGCGATCTAGGTCTCGGATCGCAGGCACACCCGTGCCCCTCACCACTTTCTGGCTCCTGTCCCGGCTGGCCAGCACGCGCTGACACTCGCCTATTTAAAGGGCCAGTGCCCTGCTGATTGGCGCTGCCCACTTCCTGTGTTCCTATAAAGACCGGCGGCTACCAGATAGGTAGCCACAGCACATGCCCCCAAGTAGATAGGTAGCCACAGCTGCCTGAGAGCCAGATGCAGCTAACAAAAGAGCCATATCTGGCTCCCGAGCCATAGGTTCCCTACCCCTGATATAGAGTATAATCAGTGTATATCACATATCTATGGTCCTACAAACTCTCACCTATCCGTGTCTTCCGGAAGCAGATAGAGTTGGGTACTGTAGTGTGGCAGGGTGCTGCGAGCTCCATGCTCCACCACATAGAGCACAGGACATGGTGAGATGTGTCCCCTACCCCAAGCAACTCAATACGGGGATCAGGAGGCGGCATAATGATGTCACTGCACCCGTCCTGCACAGGGGGAAGAAGAGGAGGTGAGAGAGGAAGAATGGTGAGGGGGAAGCACATTAGGGGGGCTTTGGGGGACATTACTGTGGATTGTAGGGGATATTACTGGGGGGCTGTGAGGGATATTACTGGGGAGCTGTGAAGACATTAATATGGGGGGTGTGGGGACATTATGGGAACTTTGGAGACATTACTGGGGAGGCTGTGAGAGACTTTACTTATTGGGGCTCTGGACAACATTTTTTAGTTAGGACTTAGTGGGGGCTATTGGGGGGCATTATATAATGGGGCTATAAAGAACATTACCTACTAAGCTGTGGGGGACATTATTGGGGGCTGTGGGGGTCAGTGGCTGTGGGGACATTATTTAGTGAGGACTTTGTGGATATTACTTAGTGGGGGCTGTGGGGGAGATTATATGCTGTGGGCTATGAAAAACATTACCTACTGGAGGCTGTGGGGGACATTATAGGGGGCTGTGCGGACATTACTGGGGGCTTTGAGAAGTTTTATGTACTGGGGGTTGTGGGGGGCATTATTGTGGGATGTGGGGGCCATTACTAACTGGGGTTGTGGAAGCATTACTTACTGGGGGCTGTGGGGGGCATTGTATACTGGGGACTGTGAGGGACATCACTTATTTAGTGTAGGGACTCTATTCAGTAGCTTTGGGTATTATTCGGTGGGGGCTACTTTCAATGCAGGGGACACAGTGGAGGGATATTAAGTGTAGGGGTAAAGGGGGCATGATTTAGTGCAGGTCACTTTTAGGGGGATTAAGTAGAGGCTGCAGGTATCACTTGTTATTACATTATTACATGTTAGGCCACATTTGGGAAATATTATTTTGTTTTCCATAGCTGAAATGATAAGTAACATTGTTTTTGGAGCGAGCACATGCGAGAGTTTGTGTAGAGGGTGGACACTAAAGAAAATTTGGTGCATATGCCCTGGTGCCCAAGAACCGGATCTTTTACGATCCTAACAACACCTCTGCATATATATTTTTATATATAATATTATGTAGTTACACCCTGGTAGAAAAAAAATAATTCAATAAATAAAACACCAACATTAGAAGAAAAACTATGAAAAATAGAATTTAAAAAAGCGCTTGTCCAACAATAAATAAGTAGTGACAAAGAAGAGAAAAGAATTTGCTGAGGCTGTAAAGGGTTAATCTATGTAATAACAGAGTGAAATTTTTCTGTAAGTCACGGCCTTGTTTCCTCTTGTGTTTCCTGAAGTTTATTGTGGGGTGGAGCAGGTTCTCCAGAAGTTAAGTATTAACATGTAGGATAATCACATGGGCTCTATATTTCCCAGGAGTTTAAGAGCCGAGGATTCACCGAGTGAGGACAGGAGATCCGAGGCCGCCCCGCTGCACTGCGTAAGACAGACAAGATCTTGAACTTTTTTAGTTATGAAACTTGACTTTGATTAACTCCATGGTGCAGGGGATATATCATGTAGTATGTACATAGAGCTCTGCGTGTGTAGCTGTTAGGTTAGATTGTTGTAGTTGTTAGGTTACGTTTTTGTAGTTGTTAGGTTAGGTTGTTAGGTTAGGTTGTTGTAGTTGTTAGGTTAGTTGTTAGGTTAGGTTGTTGTAGTTGTTAGGCTAGGTTAGTAGTTAGGTTCATTTAGGCCTACCATCATGGAAGGGGATTGGTGTGTAGTTGTTAAACTAGGTTGTTGTAGTTGTTATGTTAGCTATTAGGTTAGGTTGTTGTAGTTGTTAGGTTAGATTAGTTGTTTGGTTAGGTTGTTGTAGTATTTAGGGTAGGTTAGTTGTTAGGTTAGGTTGTTGTAGCTGTTAGGTTAGGTAAGTAGTTAGGTTTGTTTATGTTAGGGGCCCAGTACCACCATGGAAGGGGATTGGTGTGTAGTTGTTAGGTCAGATTGTTGTAGTTGTTAGGCTAGGTTAGTAGTTAGGTTCGTTTAGGTTAGGGGCCCACTACCACCATGGAAGGGGTTTGGTGTGTAATTGTTAGATTAGGTTGTCGTAGTTGTTAGGCTAGGTTAGTAGTTAGGTTAGGTTGTTGTAGTTGATAGGTTAGTAGTTAGGTTCGTTTAGGTTAGGGGCCCACTACCACCATTGAAGGAGATTGGTGTATAGTTGTTAGATTAGGTTGTCGTAGTTGTTAGGCTAGGTTAGTATTTAGGTTAGGTTGTTGTAGTTGATAGGTTAATAGTTAGGTTCGGTTATGTAAGGGGCCCACTACCACCATGGGAAGGGGATTGGTGTGTAGGGTATTCTGCTAATGATTTACATCCAGTGTCTCATGATAGGTTTATGTTTATTTGCATTCTTAGACTTGTCTGGCTACACAATGATGATCTTGGATGTTCCCTTGAAGGGTTTATGCATAGGGGGTCCAATCTGCCTCTGACATAATGGGGCAGATTTATAAAACATGTCTTAATGTTTGACAGACAGTCTTATATTGCTCCAGAGTAATGGATGTCCAGGGCCAG